>NC_141918.1:52232196-52535227 GCF_057802395.1 Ceratotherium simum simum | reverse complement strand
TGAAGACCTAGAATATTTCAAAATATTATTTTCTCTCCTTCTACCGCTCACTTTAAACAGCTCTTAGGCTTCAGGTCTAATTAAATAAATAGAAACATGCTGTGTCCCTAGTGATAGTCTACTCAATTCCTGGCCAGCCACTACGAGCTGGGCCATGAAAACAAGTTGTACAGCTTCTGCTGGGCTCAGAACACACAAGATTACAAAATCTGCTTATCCCTGTTTTGTTTTAACACCTGTGAAAAAAAATCCCAGCCTGTCATGTGGCACACGAAAGGCTCAGGTGTCTCCCTGTTTAGAAGCTGGCAGTCCCGGACAGCAAGAGGAAATAAGGTTGTAATATTAATAAACCCCTGCCGGCACTATTATACTCCTTGGCTCCATCCCAGCGAAATAGTTAATCAACTAAACCAAACAAAACAATGGTCTAAACCCGAAGGCGGTATACGTTACCCCATGGCTCCGAGTCCACCCTGTGATAAAATATGAGAAGCCCACGTACTGTACTGTTCTGTAAAGCAGGAGAGCAGAGTGTATCCCTGAGTGGGAAGTTAAAAATAACAGCAGTAATAATAGCACTGTTTCTGTGCGCCAGGCACTGTTGCAGGTGGATACCGGCGATACTGCTGTGAATGAGAAAATAAAGGTCTCTGCTTCCGTGGAGGTCACGTTCCAGCGGGAGAGACAGACGACAAATCATTAGCCTAGTGATTCCCCTTCCTGATACTCTCAGATCTCTCTGCTCACTTCCCTCAGAGTATTTATCGGTGAGATGGAGATTCACAGGGATGGGTGGGGGGCAGAAGGGGCAGAGTGAGGACCACTTTATAGTATACAGGAGAGACCTGACTCAACAAGAGATGTTGGAGCAGACGTCTGAAAGAGGAGAAGGAGCCAGGCCTGGACAGACCTGGAGAAGACAGACTTCTCCAAGGTAAATGCAGATGCTCAGAGAGGAGACACAAGGAAACCGAGGAAGTGGTGGTTAAACCTATTTCTGACCCACTACAAGTATGCTCCTTCCAGGACACCAGGCCGAGTCGCTTCTCTGGAGCAGAGAAAATTTGGATGATCCTATGGACATTCACAATATTATCTTTCTTTCGCTTCTTAGCAGTGTTAGTGTTTTTGTTAGACCTTGAATAGGAGGGATTATTTCAGAGCCCACTCCTCGAAAAGGCTTCAAAAGACCACAGCGATACTGCTTTAAAAACCTTCACCAAAACACTTTTTCCACTTTATGTTTGCAGGACTTATTGCAAGTTAGGTCTCGTTTCTTGAAATGTTCAAGTGTTTGGTATCTAAAGTAGCACATAGTATATAAATCCCGTTTCTACACACAGATCAAATAGCTGAGAGGAAACAAAAGACATCCAATTGTAGGGGAGACAAAGGACAGGAAAACACAACTTTAGAAAAATATGTTACCAAGAAATATGTTTTACTAATTCTATTTCAAATTAAATAAAATAAGAAGATAAAATAGAAAGGAGATATGTATATTATTAGGTATAAGCTGCTTGAAGACAGGCTCTGTGGCCATTCCATCTCTGTTTCCCATTGTCTTGCACAAAGGAAGACTTCAACCAACATTTGTTTAAAAAGAACGAAAAATGAGTGATAACCAAGCAATTGTCCAGCAAATGCATTCTAAGGAAAGAAAATGATAATAAAATATTTCTATTATATGGGCAAAAAGTACACAAAGAAATGCATTAATATCAAGTCAAGGAACCATAGAACAATTAAACAACAGCATTGCTTTCCCTTAGGAAAAAATATAATAAATACTAAATGAAAACTCCAGATAATAATATCTTGTGTGTCAAATAGTTGGGATATACATTCATTTTTCTTTATTATATGGAATATTTAAGCGCCCCCCAAAAAGAACCCCATCACTTTTGCCCATATGAAGATAGTAGGGATAAAAATGAGATTTTAAGATGTTGTCACTTGCCCACCCAAGGCTTTTAGCTAGGAGCAGCTGAAGAGTTAGAATCCATGGAAACAGAAAGGAGAGGCTGGAGACCCCAAGTGCAAATCTGGTTTCTTTTCCATTTCCCAGTTGGACAATTAAAACTGAACTAAAGAACTTTTCTGGATTATTCTGTTGGCCTAAGCGAGTCTGGCCAGAGGCTCAGAAACAGAAACACATGGCAGAGGGCACAGGGGACTCTCAGATGGAGAACTGTGGCTTCACTCACACACACCCACACGCGCTCACACAGAAACACACAGACAACTTTCTCATTGGAGAAGAAGTCTCATTTCAGACTTCTAAAATTAGAAATGACATGCATGAGTGCGCTGAATCAGAAATACTTCAAGAACATTATAAGAATAAAGAAGCCATTTGTCTGTTTCAATGATTATTTAATGACATCCTTATTTGCCATTGTGTAAAGAAAATATAACCCGAACTGGTTATCGTGATGGTTAATTTACTAGTCATAACACTAGTGGTGCACAATTCCATTATTTTAACATGCAGCAAAATAGTATTAAAGGAGAGTTATCACTCACTCAAATAACTACCTGCAACACCCAGATCTTAGAAAACGAAATCAGCGTTCCAGGGACCATCAGATCATTGTTAATAAAATGTGCAATTATGCATATGTTAGAAAACTACTAAAAATCGAGGAAGAGAAAATGAGAAGGCATGATTAGTGGTGATGATAAAATGATAATATGTGATCTAACAAGTATAGTAAAATGTTAATGATAGAATCTAGATGGGGGTACACAGCTGTTCACTATAAAATTATTTCAACTTGGCTGTAGGTTTGAAAATTCATAACAACATGGGAAAATAAAATTCAGGAAAACATTAAAAAGTGATGACTAAGAGAAACGAGTTAAGAATACAAAGCCTTGGGATGGTGAGGTGTCACCATGCAGCATGGTGGCCCACGAGGGAGGCGGTACACGCGGGAGCTAAGAGCACGGGCTTTGAAGTGAAACATGTACATGGAGAATCCACCCTCAGCTCCGTTATTCACCAGCTGTGTGACCTCAGTGTAATTACTCTGTAAGCCTCTCTTTTGACATCAGTAAAATGGAGGTGATATTGCCTACTTTATAAAAATATAAACACAGAAAAGTCTTAAGAGAATATCAAACATTATTCACAGTTGCCACTACTAACAGTTACGAAAACAAACAAAACGCCACCCACAGGGGCATAAATCATAAATCAATAAATTTAAAAAATAAATTAATAAATTAACTGCATAAATATTAGCCCCCGAAATATAAAGTATTCATGGTAGATCAGTTAAGATTTTTTTGCTGCAAATAATGAAATACTCAACTAAAGGTTTTTGTCTATCTCACATAACAAGAAGTCAAGCAGTAGAAGGTTTCGTGGCTGGGTAAGTCAGAGCTTACGATCGGAGCGCTAGGGGAGAATCTGGTTTCCACTCATGGTCATAGGTTGGCTGTGGCAGCTTCAGTCATAGCTTCTTCTCAGTATAACACCCAAAGGCAAAAATAAAAAGAAAGTTATTCCTTGCACATCACTCTCACTATCAGGGAGGAAGTATTTTCCCAGAAACCCTTTGACATATTTACCCTTGTGTGTCATTAGCAAGAAATGGATCACATGTCCACCTGTAAACATTCACTGACAAAGGAGAATGAATTGCAAGGATTGGCTTCGAGCAGTCATGGTTTATTCCCTTAATTTGGACAAGGCGCCCATCTGCCCTGAGTGCAGTATCGCCAAAAATATGAAAAAAAATTCAGGGTAGCGTTGGTAAGAAAGATGAGGAAAATGGCCAGTGAGATGGCAACCAACAGTGGCATGCTACCTACGAAAAAATAATAATCATGTTAATAAAAACACACAAATGACATGCTGATCACAATAACAATGACCTAAAATAACGAGAACCTCTGTGACATCAGAAAAATTTTAAAGCTGCTGGGACTATTTCTGCAGAAAGTGTCTACGATAGTATGCCACACTGAAGTAGATTACTTGGTGAATCTACGCTACGTCACCTTTAACTAAAAGGGATGAAAAATTTTCAAGACACAAGAGATTCATTCACTTCTAAACAACAAGTTATTCCTCTGTCAAAATGTCTCTGATAAATCAGACTATACAGAAAAGTGCTTTTGCTCTACATTTGTTTCTTCAAGATAAATGTTAGAATAAATTAATAGATTTGTCCATATTATAGAATAAAAGCTTACAAATGCCTGTTGTTATAAAAATATTTGGTTGCAGTGGTTGCGTGTATTAGTTATGAATAGTTACACCAAGAAACTGAACATAAATGGCAGAGTTCAGATCAAGCTTTTACCATCAAGGTGTTCCATGTATAGAATGTGATCTTCTGGACTGTGTTTGGTTAATGTAAAAACATAATTTACTAATACTTAAGGGGTTGTTAGAATTGTGTTAACTAAGGCTAAAATTTAGGTAGATCACTCTGTCATTAGATGCTAGAAAGGTGGATAGAGAGGGCAATGTACACATGAAGCTTTTGGATAAACAAAGTTTTACATGAATAGGGAACCAGGCAGCCCCTTGGAAAACATGCCCCAGGCCCCCAGCTAACAGTATTTTGTGAGCCTTGTATTCAAGCCAAAACTCTTTGAAAGTCCTTAGGGAGCTACAGTACCTAAGTTTCAGCTAATTTAGCATCATTTGAACGGGGCCATGCTATATATCTTTGGGTCTGGATTTTTTTATTTCCAATTATTTAATGGATTTATTGAAAAACAGTTTTATTCTTAAAATCTTATAAAAAAGACCCATGTGATTTTCCTCTTTTTTAATACTGAAAATGCATTACTGCTTTGAATTAAATTCATTTCAAATCAGCAAGTATTTACTGATTTCTTACCATTTGTAAATCCTGTGTAAAGTCATCTGAAAGAGCAACGGAGCTTAAAACATAACACTGGACTTCTAGGATTTCAAGTAACCTAGAATTGAGTTATCAGTATCCTCAAAAAATCTGTCTCTGAGATGTTCTGTCAGTGGAAGACTCTTTAGGGGGTGATATGCCTCTGGATGAAAGAAAATAAAGTAGATGAAGTCAGGTAGATAAAGGAAGGGCATTGCAGGCAGATCTCCACTGTTTTTATACACATCTGTATTACTCAAAAACTTCGTTTAACAGTGAGCATGTGTTTCTTTTTAATAATGTAATAAACATTTGTTTTCACCTTAATATTTTTGTAACACTAATGATAATTAATCAACATTCATGAACATCATAGAAATTGTCATACGTACGTTGTAGGCAGCCTCCTAGATGGTCCCCAATGATCCTCACTTCCTTGTCCTATTTTTACCCCTGTGTATACCCCTCCCACATTGGACCAGAGTCGGTCCATATGGCCAAGAGAACATGGCAGAAGGGAAGTATGTCACTTTTGAGATTAGGATATGAAACACTGAGGCTTTCTCTCAAGATTCTCTATCAAACTATCTAAAATCTATCTTTCTATCTCTATCTCTTCCTCTCTTACTGCTTGCTGTGGGGAAAGCCAGCTGCCGTGTCATGAGGACACTCAGGCAGCCCCACAGAGGGGTAGAGGTGCCTGTGATGAGGGCTGCCAGTCACCATGGAGCTTGAAAGCAGATCCCTCAGCCCCAGGTGAACATGCGGATGACTGTGCACCCAGCCTACACCTTGTTTGCAACCTCACGGAAGAGCCGCCTGAGCCGAAACCACCAGCAAATCTCAGAAACCATGTGAGATAATAACTGTTGGTGGTTTTAAGCTGCTTAGATTTGGGTAATTTGTTATGCAGCAATAGATAACTAATACGATGTACAATGTCATCCCTGACCGATAACCCACAACAGGGTCCAGTCCAGTTACTGGAGAGCTGATTCAACAGTTATTCAGCATCTACTATTGCCTAGGTTAATTTGTTCAGATTTTCTACCTTAAAATTTTGTTCTAAGAATCCCATTATTCCTTAAAACCAAGGATCTTTCGTGTATATTTTCTATCTCAGCTATTAACAAGCCCTAAGAGATTATTAAAATAAATTATTTTATACATGCAACTTGTAATTTGCTATCTTTCAAATGACTTTTTCTGATTGCTAGATGTATAGGTTTGGGATCCTTATTTTAACCTATTTTTATTTGTTATATAATTTTGGCTAATATAACAAACTCCCAAATCTCAGCGGCTTAAATCCATCAAATTACTTCTTACTCAAGTAAGTCTGAAGTGGATATGCTGGTGAGTGGGAAGCTTTCTGTGTGGTTCTTCAAGTACTCTGGATTCTTCCATCCTGGTTCGTTGGCTGGTCAATTGCATCTGGCAGACCAGAGAAGAAAGAGTATGGAGGATCAAGTAGGATGTTTTTATGCACCAGACCTGGAGGTGGGAGACCACTCCAACCACATTCTGTTGGTTGGATCTTTCTTCTCTTCCCACTCATAGGAATCTTCATCAAGCCTAAGCCTCAGAAAGCGGATTCTTTCCTAATCTTTCAGGTCAGACTGTTGAGACTTGAACAACATCTTCCCTCACTCAATTGCCTGTTTTAAAAATCAAAAGCAGGCTATCAATTTTTGTCCCTTGCTTTTCTGCTGTAGGAAGTTGAATCTCTTCTTGTTTTGCTATTGTTGCTGTTTGTTTATTTTTAAATCCAGATAGCTCCCCAAGAGTTTAGCAGAACTGAAGGGAATGCTATGTTTTTGACACAATTTTTAAAAAATAGGTAAGACCACTACAGTCATAACAAATCCTTTGAAATTTAATTTTCATCCAATTTCTTTTGATTTATATTTAATGTACAAATGAACTCAGAATATCTAGGTTAAATAGTATAAACAAAAATGAATAATTTTCCTACATATAGCCATTTACATATAAAATCAATCACTTCATTTGTAACTCTATTTATTTTATGAAGATTTATGTGATTTACACTGTTATTTAAACCGTAATAGTATTGTTACTAGTCACTCACTTATGTGCATTCACATACATATACCTACCGTATGTATTTTCATACTGCACACACACTTACACTGATTCATAGACCATATGTTTCATGTGATTCCAACATTATTCTGCTATTCAGTGAAGGGCCACGAGAGCAAAGTCCATAGATTATAAAATTTTCATAATTTCTTGGCATAAATATTACTGCTACCCAGGAGTATATTAAATTAGTCATTCTACTATAGAAAACCTTCTAAACTTTTTCCCCTTGAAATGAAATATATTTTTTGATGTAAAAGAGGCAGGAAATAATCAAACCTCCCATTTATGGGCCAACTTTGTAGTTTCATAGTCTTATTTCAAATATACCACAGAGGAAAGGAAAATTGATAAATCATGAAACAGAAAATTACACAGAACTATGAATCTTACCTGTTTTTTCCTTCTAAAGAAATAATTCATGTGATTTAGAATGATTATGGTTTACATGAGAAAGGGAGCAAAACAGCCCAAAAATCTGGATAAGCATTTAGTAACAACATGAAAGGTGACCTAATTGAGAACTGTAAAATGACACCCAATGGAATATTTATATTAATACAATGAACAAACATATGGCATGGAGAATTTTGCATTGAAACAGAACTTTTCAAATCACCCTGAAAAATAACTAGATTAGTTTATTTCTTTCACTGTGAAGACTAGGCTTCATTAAATTCTGAGCAAATTCTTACTTTGGAGTTAATTTATTCCTTTTTTTTTCTGTCTTGGAGATTCAATGACTATAATAATCTCCATAATCTAGTAGTCTGAGGACTAGATAGAAAAATATGCAAGAGGCTGAGATTCCGTTCTTCCTAGTTTTAAGTGTGCTGCTTAAGGTCCTACCAGAAGCAAGTTTATGCCTTTTTTATCCACGTGAAACCAAGTATAACAGCAACAGTCTGTAAACCCTCCCACTTCCAACACTTTCCAAGGAGTTCTAAGCATGATAAACAAAAATAACTCCGTACCTAAACAAATAGTAGCAGAATTACAGAATATCACAGATAAAGACAATATCTTTAAGAAAAAAGTCCATCACCTACAAAGGACCTATGATTACATTAACAGTGGGTTCCTGGAGCAACAGTGAAGTCAGAAGAAAACAAAATAGCAAGTTCATTGTACTGAGTAAAAACAACTGGAAACAAATATAAAATAACCTATTTTCCCAGACAGAGGGTGTAAAGGCGTGTTGAGACAAAGACTAAGAAAGGGGTTATCATTTGCAAGATTGTCACTGAATAAAATTCTTTAAAAATGCATTTTTAGAAGGAAATTGAAGCCAGAAGGAATATGTAAAATGCAAGAAACAATGGTGTGAAATGAAATTGGTCAAGTGAGTAATTCTAAATAATACTTGGCTGTATATATATATATATATTTTTAAAGATTTTATTTATTTATTTTTTCCCCCCAAAGCCCCAGTAGATAGTTGTATGTCATAGCTGCATATCCTTCTAGTTGCTGTATGTGGGACTCGGCCTCAGGATCGACAGAGAAATGGTGTCTCGGTGCGCGCCTGGGATCTGAACCCGGGCCACCAGCATCGGAGTGCGCTCACTTAACCACCAAGCCACGGGGCCGGCCCATTGGCTGTATATTTTTGAAATGATTAATTTTGGAGTATAAGAATGAGATGGAAGTAAAATACTGGGAAACTGTTACGTGTAGGAGATGCATTGGAGTAAAGGTGTTCCAACGATCCTTTATCGGCTAAGAGGAAAGTCCAAGTTTCTGAGAACCTCCGATTGTGTTAAGAACACTGTGCATGTTGAATTTTAAGATTGATCTTTAATAAAATAGGAATAGACTATAAGGCTTCCAAACTGTAATGGGGATAAAAAGGGAATACAGAAAACCTGATCAATGTATTAGAAGGCAGGCAAGGAAGAAAATAGAGAAAAGTAGGTTGAATAAAATAAGATTTTCTAGGAGCCAGCCCGGTGGCATAGTGGTTAAGTTCCCGTGCATCGCTTCAGCAGCCCGGGATTCGTGGGTTCTGATCCTGGACGCAGACTACGCACCATACATCGAGCCACGCTGTAGTGGCATCCCATATGCAAAATAGAGGAGGATGGGCACAGATGTTAGCTCAGGGCTGATCTTCCTCAGCAAAAAATAAAGATTTTTTCATAGTTGACTATTTTCCAGAATTAAGTTCAAAATCCTTATCATGGAAAAGAAAAAATATGTATATGAGAATATTTAACATTTTCTCAAGATATTATCAAATGGAGAAGAACCAATCTATGCTACTATATTATATTTAAAATAATTTAGCTAAGATTAAAGTATAAACTTGAAGGAATATTAAATACATAATGTTATTATCACCAATCTAAAAGTTAAAATTAAGGTGGATTAGGCTCTCAAATAGAGAGCATTTTGTGAGGTGGTTTGCTGACCTCTTCTCTAACAGAAAATATCTGGCATGAGCAAACAAGCACAAAAGGATTTTGGAATGCCCAGTTGTGCTTGAACAGATGTGGTGGCTGAATAGAATAGTTCCTTCTGATGTGGTTTCTACTTCCATCTTCTAAAGTGAAGAAGGCTGCTAAAGTGAAGAGTCATCATTTTATATATTAATAATACAAGAAAATAAAAAGTAAAAGAAAGATATGTTAGTAATATATCCTACAGTCTCTCCAGTTCACTTAGATACCCACATGGATTGGTTCCAGTCAAACTGTGATGTTTGCATTTTGGTCACCATCATCTTGACATATCATACCCAATCACTCAAGTGCTCATTCAGCCCCTCCATTCAGCTGTCCAGAGTGTGACTTAACCATGTTCTCCTGAGCAAATGCTATAAATGGCAAGATTTTCCAATGGCTCTCTTACAGTAAACGTACCTGTCCTGTCTTCTGTTCTATATGGGGCTCTCTTTTCAGCTTTCCAGTGTAATAGCAATAATGTCATCATAGTGTAAGTGGAATTAGATTTCTTTCACCTTCTTCTACTTAGGTAACATGAATTTTAATTGTAGCCTTATTATGGAATCTAAGATTTGTGTTCAGGGTCAAGATAGCTCTCCAACCAGCTGTGAGACTTATGGGAAACAACTAACTTTGTTGAGCCTTAGTTTCTTCATTTGTAAAATTGGAAAAAAGTACCTGAACTGCCCACCTCAAAGGATTGTTGTGCACAGTAAATGAGATAAAATATGTCAAAGCAATTTGAAATGTGTAAACCTCTATAAGTTACTTTTTAAAAAATCGTATTCAAGTGGTTGACTTTACTAGAGCCAATTTTGACTATGGTGACTGCTTGAACTCTGAATATTTTAAAGTGGTATTCCATTCGAAACACATAAGTACACAGTTATCAACACTTTCTTTGAATGTTTTGAAAGTCAACTTGAAATTAGATAGTTCTCACTGAGAAATCCAATTACCTCCAAATAACAAAATCAATATGTACTCCTTGGTTTCTCATCACACAGGTTCAAGAAGGCCAAAAAGCAAAAAATAAAAAAAGGCATCAAGTGAAAATGGAAAGTTTAGCCACAGCCATCTATTCTGTTCAAGAACTAGTAATGCCACACTTTACAGCCAGTTTCAGGATATGAAATAAGCCTGTGGAAATATCCTATGAGCTGACTAACTGATATGATAATTGAAAACTTAAAAGCCTTTTTATTAGCCATTCTGCAAGTCCAGCAAGGGAACCAACTAGAAAGGTAAATATAAAGAATTTGGGTCTCATGTAGGAAATAGTCCTCCTTTAAAAAAAGGAATGATTCCCACTTGTTAACTGTAGTATACTCTAAAGTCAATGACAGATTCTTTTAATGAAAGTGTTATTGCTTAACCACAAAATGTTCTCAGTGCAACTCAAGATGTACCTAAGTAGATTCAATAGATTTAGTAACTCGTGGGAAAAAAGTAGAGATGAGGTCAGTCTCAGAATAAGGCTACATACACACACACACACACACACACACACACACACTGTTATTCCCTATTACTATTTATTTCTCTCAAATAATAGTTGATAAAATCTAAGTGGTTTTTATACACATTTTTAAAAATATTCTTTAAGAAGTAATGGAAAAGAAATATGTCAACATCACCAACTAAGACTGGTCAACATCATCCAGAAGAAGAAGAAGCCGAGTGACATTTTGTTGGTATCGCACAAGTAGAAATACCTCTCTGTGAGTGCCCTCTTTTAATGTGAAATCACTGTGCATTCTGCTAACCAATAAGCAAAACCTATTCTGCAAGTCCTAACTTCAGGCGCCACGAAAGTACAAGAGCTTCAGGGAGCTCTAGGTGGCAGCTACATTTACTATAAATTAAAAGCAATCATTGCTTTCTTACTATCTCGTGTGGTCCATGGACAGGTCTCAGGACACAGAAAGCGTCTTGCATCCATGTGCTAATATTTAGTAAAAAAAAAAAAAATCTAGTCATAGTATTTCTATAAGTTTTTATAATACACTTAGCCAGTCCACTGGTGGTCCTTTCCATAAAATGGTTTTGAAAATAAATATTTCCAAACGTCAATGGAAAGGCAAAATGCCCTCTTAACAGATGAAAAATCTCAACTTTGAAATGTATCTTCATTACATGGGAGACAAATCTTGCAAGGTACGCCTATGTAATCGAACACTATATCAACATTGTAGGTAAGTTCCAACATCCTGGTGACTTATTTGAAGGACACCGGGTGTTTAATGGAATACCAGTGGTCTCAGGCACTTAGAGTTTTAAAAGCAGAAAATTAATTGCCATTGATCCTTCAGTTGAGATTTATGGAAACAATGCAAAGTGAGAATGAAGTCGATTTTGTTGGTTTAACCTGAGCCTCTGATGTTTTCACCCAATCCATGGCATTGGCACTCCCATTGTACATTCCACATTTCCATTTTGAAAAAGCAAACATTTCTAAGTCAGATTGTTCTAGTTGTTTTCTAAAAAGGTTTATGATCACAGCTGCAGTAGTTATGGGCGAGTTTATGGTACATCGCCCATCCATGGGCCCATATGTCCAACAGAGTTTGTTTGATACCATACCTTCCACAGACACGGGGCCGTGCTTGAGGCGTGCCTATAAACCTGCCGTTAAGTGGACCAGCTGTCCTCGTAAACTTACGTTAGCAGCCTCAATCCACCCGCCTTACAAAAGTCATTGGCAATAAATTTATGTTCAGTCCATATATGCACTTTTAAGTATTTTTTTACACTTCTGAAAAGAAAATATAAAATATATCGAAGTCTTCTGTGATCCTGACTGAAGTAAGAGCTGATTTCTTTGGGGTGTATAAGCAATGTCTTTAAAGGCCTCCCTTTCCATTTCTTTGCAAGACGTCCATTCTTCTACTGGACAGTCTTTTCTCTTCAGCTTCAAAAAAAAAAAGGAGTAAATGATAAACTTCATTCTTTTTTTTTCCCTGAAATCCTTTGATAAGAACGTTGAGGCCTGGGCATGATTTGATCTATAGTCACTACTTCATTCCTTCAGTGTGGTAGCTCACTGGAACCACAAGTGAGCAAGTGTGAACACAACAACCTACACTGCTTCAGCTATGAGAGCATGCTTCTTCAGTGTGGTCACCAGGGACCACAGCCCCAGCCTGGAAGGACCTTCCCCACTCTCTTCATGTGCCATCAAAGGCTGGTGGTGATTTCCTAGGCTCCTACAGGAAGGACACCATTAGAGGAAGCTACTTTTCCATCTGAAATAGAGTTCTGGTTTATTTTGTTTCTTAATCAAATGTGTTCTATGGCATTGTACTTTTCATGATATTTTTTATTACTTGTTTTAGCTCTTTTGTTGGATGTTTGTTAGGGCTTTATAGAAAAAGGCTTTTTAGAAAAAGCCTTGCATTTTAAGTAGAAATTCCAGATCTACAACTTATTAAACAAGTATTTTGGGGCAAATTATTGCATGTCCCTGAGTTTCTTCTTCCACAAAATGGAGAAAACACTGCATGTGGAATAGTGCTGAATGAACATTCGCTGAATCTCAAATCTGTGCTTCCACTTTGACTCAGTCACAGCATCATTTTAATTTTTCTGCCTATTTCTAGAAGCTATCATTTTTTCCCACTCCCAGCTCCTGCTCTAGTTGCCTGGAACAGTAAATATTTCCCATCTGGACTAGCATCCCGGCCTAGCATCCCATTTCCCGGTTCTCCCTTTCTAGACAATCTTTCTCTGAGAGTCTCATCATCTAGTCATTCTCTTGCTCAAATCACTTTAATTCCAAATGTATGCATATATTTAAAGTTTTTTCCTCAAATTACAAGACATTTCTGCCAATTTTAATGAGTCAAAGACAAATATTATGCTAAAACCAAGTTTGGAAAGAGTTTTAAATTACTCTGAGGTTGTAAATTGACTCTCTAACTGAAGAAAATTTAGGAAAGCCTTATAAAAGTTTTCTTTGCTTGAAAGTTCTCATCTTGAAATGGCTGTGCATTTGAGAAACAGCAGATTTTCAATCAATTTTGCAAATATAATCAACAACAATTTATTTTAGATAGCATGAATGATCCTTGGATGAATTTATTAGACCTTGTATTACTAAGGTAAGCACTGGCTCTGTGGCACAATCCAGTGGTGACTAAATCGGGAATAGTGGTGGAAGATACAGGTAGAAAAGAGGCACAAGACTCTTAGTAAGCTCTCCTTGAGTAACAATTATTTGGAAATGGGCTAGCTTCTCTTTCTCTTTCTCTCTCTCCATAATTTTTTTAAGTAATAAGGAAAGAGGAATTTATATCTCCACCTCAATTCTTTGTGGCTGGAGGGGAGGCAGTCAGAAATTCTTTTCCCTTCCTTCTTTGGTTCAGCATGAAATATTTCAATGACTTTGTGAAAGCATTCAACAGGATTGGACCACCCCTTTCCTGTCACACTATTTTCCTAGGTTTCCAGATATACTACTCTCTTACTTCCGGTTTCTTCTCTATCTCCTTAAGAAGCCCATTTTCTTCTACTTGGCCCATAAATGTTGTTTCTGCTCAGTGCTCGGTCACTAGCCGGTTCCTCTCCTCACGCTTCATCTCTCCCGAATTAATTTCATCTACACTCACAACGGCAATCACCACCTAAACTCAGATGACCCACAGATTTATCTCCCTAGCTGAGACCATTCCTTGAGTTACAGATATATATATCCAACAGCTGATTTCACGTGTTTACCAACCAGTCCCAAATGTACTGCAAATTCAATATGTTGAAAACCAAAACCACGATCTTCTCCTCCAAACCTTGGCTGTTTCCTGTCACAGTGGATGGAACTAACGTCTAAGTTATGTAAACCAAGAACCTGAATTCATCCTTGCAACCTATCTTTTCTTCAACAGTCTCTTCGCCACATCCAATCCATCACTAAATTATGCTACTTAATCTCCTAAATAAGCTCTGAAATCTGTCCCTTTCTGCGTATCTTGACTAACAACTCTGTAGTCCAAGCTACCACCATCTCTTGGCTGGTCTACAAAAAGCTTTCCTTCTGGTCCACCCAGATTCACTTTGGCCCCCTCCAGCCCAACCCGCCATCCTGTCCGGACGCTCTCTGCCATTGCCCCCTCACCCTCACTACTCCCATGTTAAAACTCTTCATTGCGGTTGCTTTCAGAATAAAGACAAAACTCTCAATACGGTTTGTAACTCCCTGAATGCTCTTGTGCCTACCTGCTATCTCAGCTCCGCCTTGCACTGTGAGCCCTTTTGTTCTCCCAGCTTTAGCTTTGCTGGCCATCATTAGTCCTTCTTTTTTTTTTTATTTTTTGTGAGGAAGATCAGCCCTGAGCTAACATCCACGCCAATCTTCCTCTTTTTCCTGAGGAAGACCGGCCCTGGGCTAACATCTGTGCCCATCTTCCTCTGCTTTATACGGGACGCCGCCACAGCATGGCTTGACAAGCAGTGCATTGGTGCGCGCCTGGGATCTGAACCCGGGCCGCCAGCAGCAGAGCGCGCGCACTTAACCGCTACGCCACGGGGTCAGCCCCTCATTAGTCCTTCTTCATTAACATTTTTTCCCTCTTGCTCCAAGTCCTTTGGATCTCGAATATTCTTTATTTTCCAATTTGCAAAGTTTAAACCTACTTACCTTTCAGATTTTAGGATCCTGACATTCTGACTAGATCAAGTCTATCAACCATAAACCCTTTAGCACTATGTATATCTTATTTCTGGTACTATTAGAATTTTAATTTTACATTTATTTTTGTGGCATTTTTATTGCTATCTTTTGAATAGACTTGAAACTTCACAAGAACATTGTTTAGTTTTACTCAGTGTGTGGCACATAGTGAGTGGTCAGTAGTATTTGTTGCAAGAACGGCTTGATGAATAAACACGTCTACTATGGCCATGATGAAGGAGTTCTCTCTGCAAGGAGTAGTGTAGTAGGGGAGGGGAAACACAGATCTTGGAGTTGGACAGACTTCAAGGGGATATGAAACCGCTGTTGTACCACTTAGAAAGCGTGTCAACTGGAGCCTCCCTCACTGTCAATTTTCTCTTCATCAAAAGTAGTGCTAGCAATTCCTTCTTTTAGGGCTATTATAAGGTAAGGGACACGGAGTAGGCACTTATTGGATAAATAACTTAACAAATAAGTTCATTCAAACAACAATTTTTAAGCATGTATTATGTGACAGGCCTCCCCCTCACCATTGCTGCTCCTCAGTACGGACACTCATTCGTTTAAATCAGTCTCAGCTATGTCACTTGTTTGACTTCAAGTGCTGCCTTATAATTAACCTTTTCTGTACGTGCAGGTATTGTTTCCCCAAGAAGATGAGCGGGCAGGTATAAGGCACTAAACTTGTTTTTCTCTTAAATGACTCACTTCTTATTATTGAATATCACACATAAATGGGCAATAAATATATGTTGGTTGATTTATTTAATAACTTCTACATACCAAGGGCACAGTCATCAGCACTGGAAAGAATGTTTAAAAAACAGCAATAAAAAAGTCGATATTCTTTGCTCTTATAGAATTTAAAATCAAATTATATGGAGTAAATAAATACCAGCTCACGTGAGAAGTATTTTAAAGTATAAGTATTACGGTGTATGTCAAGGACGTTGTCATCATAATAGGGTTCCAATATATGAAATGTAAACTTAGAACAAATTAGTAGTTGCCCATAAACACCTTTAAAAAGTTTATGGCTCTAGCTCTTTCCCCTGTCCAAAGCAACTTCTGGGAGACACTCTGAAAATTAGAAACATTTCCTCAAATAGCCTTTACGTGTTTTGTGGGAAGCATAATGGTCGTGAATATGGAAAATATTCTATTTTATTTTGACAAAAATCCTCAGAGGAATTTATTCGATGCCGGGGTCAAGCTGTGAGGTTGTACTCAACAGTCTTAGCTACAATTTAAGTCCAAAAAGTTAGGATGGCTTAACAAAACTAGAGGCATTTAAAAATGAACTAAGGTCTTAATTTCAATTTTTCATTTATTTAATTTAACATATCTGTAAATACGCTTATCCTTTCTGGAATGAAGTAAAATGTAGACCTTGATCTTTGGCTCAAGGAAATGGTTTTGCTAAGGAGTCAACATCGCAGGCTAAGAATTCATAAAATAAAACTTGCATTTTTCCATACATATAATATTTACTCTTTAAAAATACCTTATAAAATTATAGCAGTAATGCCAGTTCATGAGAGAAGTTTAGAAAAAGTTTAAAAACATAGAGAAGAAAAAAAATCCCAAGTCTACTTTATGGGTTTATGAAACAAAAAAGGGGGTTGTCTAAACTCAACTCTAAGGGCAATTCAGACAGGTGGGAATCTTCGGGATTCACCTCAGTGTATTTGCAAGAAGCCTGAGAGAAAATTCAGCAAAGCGAGCCTGACCTCTAAGAAAGCCTTAGTCATTGAAGGGGAGTTGCTATTCCAGATTCTGAGTGCTGCATGGGGTCTATGCCAGGATTTGTCTCTCAGGCCAGTTCTTTATCAAAATCATAGCCCTTTTAGTGCAGCAGAGAGCTGGAGATCCATGAAAAGCTGTTCCCATAAGACTTAGCCCTGGGGAATAAAGAGGCTGGTGCACGTAAGACACAGGGAAACAAGCCATGTCTCCCTTTTATCCCAGAAGCTCCAGGGAGGTATCTGGGATCTGGGCGTTCTCAGTGTCTCAGCCGGGGTGGGAGACAGTGGTGTCCAGCAAACGCTGAGTGAGAGACAGCTTTGACTGCCTGACCTAGAGCAACAGCAGAAGGGGAGGTGAGTCTAGAACAAACTCGAAAATGCAAGACAGATATCCTCCGGCATATGAGTTTGATTGGCAAGAAATGATGTCTTGTTTTAATTAGCATGTCTTTGATGACTAGGGAATTTAAAAAACGATTTATAAATGTGTTGGTCATGTCGTTTTTGTGACTTGCCTATTCATGTCTCTTTTTCTGCTGTAATGTTCATTCTTTTCATTTAAAATGAAGTCTTTATAAATTGGAAGATATTAATAATCTCTCTTCAATGTGTTGCACCTATTTTTCATGGTTTGTAATTTGTTCTTTGATTTTATTTATGATGTTTTTGACCCAAACTTATCTATATTTTCTTTTATGTTTTCAGCCTTTGCACCTCACTCCAAGATCAGCTAGACATTCATCTTTAAGTTATCATATTTAACTCTATAAACTGCACAAATAAAATTTTCTAATATAATAGCTAACTCACTCATTTTTGCATTTTTTAACCAATTAGTTTATTACTATACTTGCATTTTACATGACTTCCTCACTGATTTGGAATTCCATCTTTATCATTTTCATCTGTATTTGTATTTGATTCATTTATATCATATGTATGATTTATGTATTTATCATCTATCTAATCTCTTTATGTTTCCAACGATCTGTTGTACATTCTAATGGCAACACCACACTGTTCTAATATGATTTATAATTTATTTTAATACCTGATAATGTAAGTGGGCTTCATTATTCTTTTTTTAAAAAATATCTTGCCTACTTTTTTCCAGATGAATTTTAGAATTAATGGTCAAACATCTAAGTAAGAACTTGTGGACATTGGATTAGAATTTGACTAAATGTAAACAGTAATATATGGGAGAAGCGACAACTGTACGTTGTTGAAAAGTCCCATCCCGGAACAAAAGATATCTCTCCATTTATTGTTTTCTCTTTTCCTTTTCGGTAAAGCTTTGTAGTTTTGTTTTCATTAGTTTCTGCATTTTTCTTACTAAGTATTCCAAATTAGTACATATTTTTGTATACTTTGTATCTCTTGAGAGGGATCTTTTTAATCCATTATATTTTGCTAAATGATCTTTCCTGTTATATAGAGAGATAAACTTTCTTTATTTTAACTTAAAATACTTGAAGAATATTTCCTTATAAACAGTGTCTACTGCAAATGCTTTACAGGTGATGACATTTTAAGTGTGAGGTAAAGAGAAAAACCCACCGACTTGAGCATCCAAGATACCTGCAGTTGCATCTTGGCTCAACCATTTCCTCACTATGCAAAATTGGAAAGTTATGTATTCTCTGAACCTCAGTATCCTCATCTATGAAAGAGGATTGGCTTTTCCCTTGACATGGTCAATGTGAGACAAAGTGAAAGAATTTTTGCAAAGCACAGAGCTCAAATATAGCATACAGTAGGAATGGAAGAAAAATATTAGTTCCTTCCTCCTCATTCTGTTCCTTGTAGAAAATATGACTTGGGAATTTCATCCTTTAGATATACGAACTAGAAAAAAATATTGTATATAAACACTTACATATATCTCCTTTAAATGTGTTATTTATTAGATAACTTTTCTCCTGGTCCAATTAGTTGGTGGCAAAATGCACACCTGTGTATATATGTATGTATTTTATAATTAATAGTATTACTTTATTGATGAAATACCAGTGACTATAATTTCAAAGTTAATGAATTAAATCACAGAATTGATCTGTAGAACCATGGTCTATCACATCTACAAGATTAATGGGCACTCTGCCACTAATGACAGCCTGCAGTCACGGGCTTCACTCATTCACTGCCCAAATATTCACTGACTGAGCACCAACTACCAGGCCCAGTGCTGGGACTGGGGATGTGCAGGTGACAACCTCTGCCCACTGAGATGTGTGGTGCTCCCAACTACATCTTAAGCCATCAGCCGGTTGACTCTTATAAAGCAGTGGTTTCCTCATCTGGATCTTCAGATAATGTGTCTCATTACCCTGTGCTTCATCCTGGGCAGCTGCTCTCACCTATCTGACTTTCCCGTCTTGACGAGTTTCATAAATGGTTCTCAGCCTGAGCAGACTGAAGCAGACTGTTGCGCATTCCATTTTTATTTCTGAAGTTACTGCCCAAATCTTTATTTCATTTTATGTTGATGCCTCAGGAGCTGACCTAGGATAAATGGAAGCTACGAACTGCCAACTGTGCTGTCAGCTGCGTGGTTGGGTCAAAGGTGCTGGCTGAGTTTGCAGATTCTGCTGGTCTGCCAGCAGCGAAGGTATTTGCCTTAGAGGGAAATGGTGCCCTGTGCATACCTCACCCCACAGTGCTGCCAAATGCGCCAATTTCAGGCACTGCCCAACTTGGAGAAAAGAAAATGTACAAAGAAAGATGTTTCCTTGATCCCCCCAAAATACATAAAACCATCTGCACCTCTATAGCCACCATAATCTTTGCCTCAGGCACACCCTTATGCATTAACGGTAGAGAAGAAGCAAGTCTCTCTTTCCTCCGAGTGCTGGGCAGTGGCACGACAGCTGGTTTCCATGAGCAGAGCACTTATTCCAACCCTGCAAAGAAAAAAAAAACCCACAACGCTCTTTTATCTGTTAAAGAGGGTTTTATTACACATTTTGCGCATTCAATACATTTTCCTCACATTGAATTCTTGTCAACGAAAGGTTGCTCTTGCATTTTTAAAAATTTACATTTGATCAAACATCGTTTAAATGCTGAATTTCTGATTTTAAGAAAGAAGAGTGGGCAACATCTAGAAAAGAAAAATCTATGATAAAATCATTTGACAAATGAGGTCAAGCCTGAATTTAGCTGCAGGAATCATTGTCATAACAATGTGAAAGTAGAAATCGCACGAAAACAACGTTCTTTTTCTCTTGAAAGATGCACCCTCTGACCCACATTGTGGCATATAGCGAAGAGCTCAGTAACTATAAATGTGACTGATGACTCTCACCCTGGTTTAACTCTGGGTTTTTCTAAATGCTTATGTAGCGTACAAATTATCCACTGAAGTGTAGCCAGGGGTGCCAAGTGGACAGTGCAGGAGACGTCAGAAGGGAGCGAAATTTGGAAATGAAATGGCAGCCTTTAAATAGCCTGACTGCGTGCATCATATGACTTCAGTGGGTCTCCAGTCATGACTGATAGGTGACAAGGGAAAAACCCTGGGAAGGGTTTAATCCAGAAGAAAATGCCTTTTTATTCAGTTACCATTCTATTACCTCTAGTATGAGTACTATACTATTATTCAAGATTCATTCTTTCTCCCATTCTTTTGTTCACTTTCTGTCTTCCTTTCCTCTAGAAAATTGTCAAAAATGCAGGTTCTGAATGATTTGCCATTTGAATCATTTTGATCACAGCAATCAATTTAGGTATAATTTAGAAACTTTCAAGGAAAAAAAGGACATATTAAGTATTTTTAGGGGTTTTAAGGGTTGAAGATCTCATAAACCAATTTTCATAGTATTTTTGCTAATAAAATTTTGAGGCACTGGATGAATTAAGATCCACTCCTATGAAAGAATGTGCACATAACTGTAGAAAAGGAATCCAAATGTATTAGCTCCCTGAGATGTGTCAAGCACGAGGCTAAGCATTTTACATATGTTTTCTCATTTATTCTTTTTAATAGCCTAAAGAAATATGCATCATTGTCCCCAATCTACAGGGCAGGAAACTGGCAACTCACCAAGACTAACTATTCAAGTTAGAGAGAAACTGCTTTTAAGTGGTAGAACCTGGATTACGATCCAGCCCTCCTGCATTAAAATCTAGGTCTGCTGACCCCAGAGCTCTCTCTGTCTATTACATCCCACAGGATCTCCTATTTCATAAAAAATTGAAAAGGTAAAAATTACAATTTAAATATACTTTCCCTCAGTAACAAAAACAACAAAAAAATGAAAAAGAATAATCATAATTAGCTACTATTGACATCAGTTTATAAAAGTATTTGTTTCCAGGGCCGACCCGGTGGTACAGAGGTTAAGTTCGAGTGCTCCGCTTTGGCGGCCTGGGGTTTGTCAGTTCGGGTCCTGGGCGTGGACCTACACACCACTCATCAAGCCATGCTGAGGCAGCGTCCCACATAGAGCTACTAGAAAGGTGTACAATTATAACATGCAACTATCCACTGGGGCTTTGGGGAGAAAAAAGGAAAAAAAGAGGCAGATTGGCAACAGATGTTAGCTCAGGGTCAATCTTCCTCAAAAAAAATATAAAATAAAATAAAAAATTTGTTTGATGCAATAATGAAAACTTGTCTCTCTCTCTCTCTTTTTTTCTTTTGGTGAGGAAGATTGGCCCTGAGCTAACATCTGTGCCCATCTTCCTCTACTACAGCGTGGCTTGATAAGCGGTGCATAGGTCCACGGCCAGGATTCAAACCTGCAAACTCCAGGCCACCAAAATGGAGTGCGCAAACTTAACCACTATGCCACCAGGGCCAGCCCCCAAAACTTGTCTCTTTCAATAATAGTAAATGATCTAAGTGGGAGGTCTGTCTTCATTATTATTAAAACATAATTTAAACGACATTAATAATTCTGATGAAATTAGATTTCTACTAGGCTCATATCATAAATACAAAATGATGCAGTTTTGCCACATTTAATGTAGAATATACCTTCTCTTGATTTATTTTTCAATTCCTAGTGATCAAGAGAAAACAAAGGTTCTTTCCTCTGTCCTCTCTCAATCTAGTTGCTTATATTTGATTTAACATCCCCAACTTTCAAATGCATTTTGTACTATTGGTTATGTCTATATTTAAAAAGGAAATACAGAACCATAGTAAAAAATTTTTTTTTAAATTTTTGTTAATGCCTGAATGGTGGGAACATTGGTACAAGTCTGGTGAGGGTGGGGCTGGTGAGGTTCGGGCATCGGAGTATCTGCACCTCCCCTCCCTCTCTCCACTTGTGGTTGGTGGTGTTGATGTTTCTTTCCAAGGAGGAACTGCCTCCAGATAAGGCACACGGACCCCCCCTTGTTAAGCCATAGTCTGAGCGCTGTTGGAAATGGCCCCTTTAAGAACATAAACCCATCAGAAAGCCCCATCAGAGGATATTCTCATGCCAACCAATGGTGTTCAGCCCTCTGGTAAGTCAGAAGTATACAGCCAATGTTTATTTTTCCTTCTGCCATGGTAATGTGCCTGGAATAATAGGGAGAACAAAATTTCATGTGTTTAGTTCTCAATTTTATTCTCTGGAGTTATTTCCAAGAAATGTAAGTCTATGGAAAGTTTACTCTTCGTAGCTGTGCTGTCCAATATGGTAGCCACAAGCCACATGTAGCTAAAGACCACCTGAAATTTGGCTAGTGCTACTGAGGAAAGGAATTTTTGATTTTACTTAATTTAAATTTTAACACAGAAGCCGTGTAAAACATATTTCTGTTAAACACAACTATACTGTTTTGGTAAGTTCTACATTTCACTTTAGCAGTTGTATCACACGAGATATTATTAAATTAAATTTTATTTTTTACTTTTTTGGTGTGGCTACTAGGAAATTTAGAGTTACATATTTGGCTGACATTATATTCTCTTGGGTAGTGCTGTTCTGGAGGAAGTAGGGTGAGGATTCTCATGTCGGACTGCGTGAGATCAAAACCTGCTCCTCCGCTTACCACCTGTTTGGTTATGGCAATTCACTCAGCTTCTCCAGGCCTTGGTTTTCTTATCTATCAAATGGGCATGATAATGCAAGTGCCTACTTTGTAGGGTTATGTGGATTAAATGCTTTAAGATTTGCAAAGTATTTAAAATAGTGCCTGGCATAAAGTAAGCACTACGTATGCACTTGTAAATTAAAAATAAAACCAAATTATTCCTCCCTAGAAGAGGTAGATCAACATTCTTCCAACAGGCACTCAATGAGAGTAGATTGACTACAATTAATCTAATGCTCTGAACTGGATATCTGTAATAGATGGAGAATTAGAATATCTAGACTTTTTTTTTTATTAAGTCCCATAAAAACGATGCTCACAACAGAGATGTCCCAAAACATACATTCTTACAAAAGTTTAGTACCACCTTGAAATATATTTTTAAACTCTTTGCCCAAGGCAAACAAAGACCCAGAGAGAGCGTTCTTGTTCCGGTGGTTCCTGCGCTCCTCTCTCTTCCACGACTGTTGGGACTGTCGGAGCACAGACCAGCTCTCCTTAGATAACACTCGCTGTGATGACAATCAACCACAACCACCTAAGACATGTAAACATCAGCGTGTGTCTATTTTACCATGATAACCAGTTGTGTCACTTAGACACATAATTAAACTATCTGAAAAATAGTCACTAAAATATATGTAAAGGCTTAGTCAAAGAGATAAAATTTAATAAAATAAAAACTCTTAAAATTTTGTCTAGACAGAGGAAGGGATAGACAAATCTTCTCATCTATAAAATCGCATACTCCTTTAATATCCTTAATTCATGAGTCAGACATTCATTGAATGCCTGCTGAGTGCATGGCCCACAAACAAGGTACAGTCTCGACGCCCAAGAAACTTATAGCTTCTAGAGAGTCAAAATTAAGGCAAAAGTGAGCAATTTGTGATTGTAGATTTTTTGCAAAACAAAAGGTCCATTTTGAGTGGTCCACCATTTAAAATATATTCAAGTTTTTGAGTTTCTTTCCTTGGGCAACAGTTCAGAAATGTAATTTCTAATGTGAGAGGGTGGTTATCTCTGTGTTTCGTCAAGCTTTCTCTTTCCGTGTGGCTACAGGTAAATAACTAAGGTCAACGTGCTGCGAAATGCCATTACATCTCCCTAGAAGGTCAAAATACACACACACGTGCGCACGCACACACACGCACGGAAACTCTTGAAAGTGAAAACAAGGCCCCCAAATCATGCTTAGGAAACCCCAAAAGTAATATGTTGAGCAAAATTAGGAATAGATTGTGCTTGTCTTTCTATTTTCAGAATGTAGCACTCTCCTCACCTCCCCTCGTCTGTGAAACACATCTGTGATTTCTTTACTAACCATTTTCCAGCCTCTTTCATAAAATAACGGTTGTGTTCTGGTGTTTTTCATTTTGAAGACTGAGAGCACGTCTCCTGTCTCATCCGCCACCACATTGTTAAATCTCAAGTAGAAAGAGCGAGTGATCGGTCTGGTGTCTCCAGTTGGCAGCAGAAAACGTGTTGTTTTCAATTACCATGTATATAAGCTCAGCCAAAGGGAAAGCAGCTTTTCAGGGTGATGTGCCTAGAGAAAGAGCGACCACAAATGTGGACCGAAAATGACAGCTCCAGTGTTAAGCCTCAGTAAGGGATTCTCACAAGTGACACTAGCTAAGAATGAAGACTCTCCCCTCAGTTTTCCGAAGTCGCATAAAGGAAAATTATTTGTCATCTGGGCTGAATGACACAGACAGGTGTGGCCTGGATCCCTACAGAGTGGTGTTTGACAAAGGAAGTTCATTGACCCAGGCTTTGGCTGCAAAGGATGTCTGCTCCCCACAATAGTAAAAGTTAACACAATACAGAAGTCTTGCTAATATAAAGGATTTGCGATTAACGCTCTACATCAATTCTGATTTTCCATATTTTTTTTTAGTAGAACCAGGTTTGCTAATAAATTGCCAGCTGTTAAAGTCACTAAGCCTATTTTCATCACAACGACCACATAACAGGACCCCTGCAAATAACTGAAGCCTGCTTTTCTCTCATTGTACACTTTATATTGTTTCAGATGAAATGTCCCCTCTGCTAACATTTCTGGGGCTTCATTGTTAATGACTTAAATTCGGTTATGAGGTCCGAGGAAGATGGCAGACCTGCAGGCAGAGTGGCATCTGAGCCAATCCCACTCCCTTCTAAGCCCTGGAGATGATTTCAAAAGAGAAGGAAGGAGAAAAAGAATGAAAGAGAGAAATAACCTGAAGTCAGGGAAGCCACCAAAAACTTGGACCAATCACTGCCTTGTCAAAAAATACAGATTATCAAAATAGTACTTCAACAGAAGGCAGGTTGGAAAGAAGAGAAACAATGAGCAATTGACTAGAAACAAAAAATTGAAGGGAAAAAAAGTAGTGATCTCTCAATCAAATTATGTGCAACCCTGTTATAATTAAGAAAATGTAAAGTTTAGATCCTGAATTACAATCAATAATGTCTATTCTTCGTAAGAATCACAGACTTCCTGTCTTCTTCCAACCTCCTCCAAGAGAAAGTAAACAATTTATGATAGAAGGAGCTTTGGAAAAAATAATATTGTATAAAGATTTTTAATAATGGGAGGAGATTTCACGAAAATCACATGCTCACAGCTCTAACTTATTAAGAGCAGCGAGCTTTGCCCCTGAGAAAACACTATTTTCATTACCGCGGTGCTCTAGCTAAAATGCTGGTTTTGACAAGCTATGTTCCTGGTAAAATGTTATTGTTGGCAAATGTGGACGGTGGGGAGACAGCTCGGGGAGGCTGCCTCCCCAGTGGAGATGTGCAAATTGACTACAGCACCTGTGGGAGGGTCCGGTACCTCTGACCCAGATTCCCTCTGTTTTCTAGCACCCTATCCCTTTGTTCTGTAATGAGAGCCAAATGTTCCTTTTCCCAGTCCCTCTGGCCCTGTAACGTGACTCCCCACCAGCCTCGGACAGGCCCCCTCGCCCTTCCCCACTCCTGGGCCCTGTTGCTACCACTGGCCTGAAATTGAAAGGGGGTTTAAAAGCCTGCAGTTCTCCTGGTTGTCACCCTAACCCTCTGCACCCTGTGTTCTGAGATAGCTGCACCCCACTGACTTTTTTCCACGAGGAACCGCAGTGTTAGCAGGTCAGTTATGGAAGCTCAACTTTTATTTATTCATTTATTTTAGTGGGAGAGTCCTCATATTTTTCAGGCAGGAGAGAGTCTTCTCCCAAATGAAGAACCCAGTGAATTTTATTATACTACACAGGACTCCCAGCAGGGAATGCCTCTGCCTCACTGAACTCACTGAGGTGGGAGTTTAAGCCCACGCTTCTCTGGCTGTTTTTTCCCCTATCTCAGTAAAGACACGGGCAGGTGAACCTCTAGCGATGTGCCCGGCAGTGTTTGCTGTGCTCCAGATTACATCTGAAAAAGCCAGGACGTGGCCTGGTTTGATTTAGAAAGTTCATCCTTTACCTAAGTCCGTCTCCCCATCTGGCCAGAAGCCGGTGCCCACGCAGAGATCAATCAACCACACTTCGGCTCCGTGGACAGACAGGAATCTGCCCCCAAATCAAAGCCAGTCTTGGGAAGTTTTCAGAAAAAAATGTAGGGAGTCATAGATGCTGTGTACAGAGGACCCTTGTTAAGTGTTCCTAACACTGCCCACCACCCCCAACTCGCCTTCAATCTGATGAGTTAAAATGGCCTGAAAGTCCAAGAAGACTTTTACTTTTGTCACTTTTAAACAAGACCACAAGCAATTTAGTCTCAAATTTGTCAAATCAGTGTCTGCTTTTCTAAGCATCCTCACCTTCCATTTCTGTGGCCCCCGTATAAATTTTATGATTGTTATAATGCCATGTGTTTTTGAGAGATTACCTCTCTGCCGGGGCAAAGAGTTAGACTAGAGTTAAAGAAAAACTTTTAGTTTCAGTATTCCAGATGAAGAGGATGAGTCAAATTCAAGAGCTGTTTGGAAGGGAGATTTTTAATATAGCTACGATTTATTCAGCATTAGGCATTGTGCCAAGCACTTACATCCATTATTCTCAGTCCACACCACAGTCCTATGATATAAATGCTATTGTTGCCCTGCTTTGTAGATGAGGAAATTAAAGTGTAGAGAAAGATAAAGAATTTCCCTATGCTAATGCATGACTGAGCTGGGATTTGCATTAGTCTCTGTTATTCCTAAGCTTAGATTCTTAACTAAATGCTGAACAGAATATGGTGATTATCAGAGGCTGGGAAGAGAGACAGGCCTTGGGGTCAGAATGATGATGCTATATTGAGCCTAGAAATATAAGTTAAGATTCACAATGATAGTTAGACCTAAATGAAATGTTAGCGATCTAGATCAACTCTGCCATTTTACAGATGGGGAAACTGAGGGTCAGAGGTGACCTAATTTATGCAAGGTCACGGTGTAATATTGGCAGAGTTCAAGCTGGAAGTCAGCTCTTCCCAGTCCTAGCCTGTGTTTTTTCACCTTATTAACTTATTTGGCCAGTCCTCTTGAGCATCTCTATTTTCGCTGTATAGTCGGCTCATTTCTTTCAAAAGTGTTGACTAAAAACAGAACATTGTACCCACAAACCAGTCTTGAAGCACAGGAATTTCTATTCCTGCTATTGGTAGGTACTGCTGATCGCCACCCCTCTGCTTCCAGGTCGTTTTCAAGTGGCAGCTATAGAGCCAGAGGACAGGAATATTAAAGTATTGGACATGGAGATCCTGAAACAAATGAGCCAGCTGGCTGCGCTGCCCAGAACATTTTGTTCAGAGCCTCCAGAAAATTAGGTGAAACAAAAGAGAATTTAAAAATCTGCGGTTCTGATTTCCAATGTAAGCTCAGGGTGTTTTCCTTTCTGTGCATGGTGAACGTTCTCTGTGCCTTTCCAGCTCACTGGGGGGTAGGCATACTACCTCTCGGCCTGCATTTTCCTGACTCATGTGGGACAAATTAGCCAACCACGCCCTTCCCCTGACTAAACTGCCCAAATTTCTTTTTTTTTTTTTTTTGTGAGGGAGATCAGCCGTAAGCTGACATCCGTGCTAATCCTCCTCTTTTTTTGCTGAGGAAGACCGGCCCTGAGCTAACATCTATTGCCAATCTTCCTCCTTTTTTCTCCCCAAAGACCCAGTAGATAGTTGTATATAGTTGCACATCCTTCTAGTTGCTGTGTGTGGGACGTGGCCTCAGCATGGCCAGAGAAGCGGTGCGTCGGTGCGCGCCCATGATCCGACCCCGGGCCGCCAGTAGCGGAGCGCGTGCACTTAACCGCTAAGCCACGGGGCCGGCCCCCTAAACTGCCGGTATTTCTAATTGAAGGCGAGCAAACTGAAGATGAAAACATCTCGTTGTTCAGGCTCACACAGCTAAGTAGAATATCGGGATATCAGCTCACCTGCTCCCTCCGAAGCTCGCAGTCTTGCCACCTCAACATGACTCTTTCCACCTGCAATTGTTCAAATGCTCCTCCTCACCTTCAGAGCAAAGTCGAAACTGCCGAGGGAGACCCAGGACCCTCTCCGGGCCCGGCCTCTGTTTGTACCTCCTGCCCCCTCCCTCCTGCATCTTCTAGAAGCAAACACCCTCCCTGCAGCCCCAGGGAACTGCAATGTCCCTCATCTTCCAAGCAGTTTCAGGCCTTCTAGCTGTTGATCACGTTCCCCTTCCTCCTGGAAGTCTCTCTCCTTACCAAGCTTACAGCGACCTTCCAGATAGTTAAGGAAATGGAAAACATAATGTATGTTTCATCTAGATCAGTCTCTTTGACTTCCAGAAGACACTGGTTTTTCTCCACTATCTTATTTTTCTTGGTCTTAGAGTCACTAGAAAACTATGTGATTGTGAGTGGAAAAATTTTTCAATGCACGCTAAAAAAAAAAAAAGACAGCAGCCTTTGTTACAGACTGAGAACTTGGGTCTGCTGCTGCTTCAGCACCGCGTCTCAGGCGTGCCCATCTAGGATGGTGTAGTTCAGGCACCCTGCCCAGCAGGATGCACAGAGAAAACCGTTGCTGGTTGGCAAACTCCACCCACAAGTATGGTGGGAGCTGATTCTGCACTCCGTGTGGTCCTGCCAAAGCCGACGGCGGGGGCTCAAGGTACACACACCTGACCTGGGAGGGAAGTGTAAGTCCACCATAAGCAGAACAAAAATATAAAATCATACATGGTATCTCGGCATCCCCAAGAGTGTGCAAGAAGGCTGTTCCGGCTGAAAAAGAAGGCATCTTGCCCCAAGAAGTAGCACATATGTGAAGAAACAAAAAGACATATCTAAAAACTGAGATCTCAAGAGACAATGCTCCTTGAAACTTGTAAAAAAATTAAAGACAGCAAATAATATAAAGCCTCAAATACAACAATGGACGTGTGCCCGGGGAGTCACAAGTCTAGACTAGGCTTTAGCATCTCTTCCTTCTCCCCAACATGGACAAGCTTTCCGTCCCTCCCATCATCCTCGTTCCAACTCCGTTAAGAATGACGTAAGTTTCTACCTCGTGTCCATCCTCAATGAAGCAAGGCAGCTTATAGCAGGTGGAGACATGAGCAATGTCCCTTTCAAAGGCGTGATGTTGGCCCCTGATACAGAGGTATCCACCTACTTTAACAAAGGCAACTTGGGAAAACTCCAGAACATTGCACAGCTTTTCTGGATTGCAGATACCACTGTGGGACTAAATCTTATTACATTGCATTACTGAAAAATCTCATGTGAAGATATTTTTGGGAAATTCAATTATATATTAGTTGACCTCCATGAACTTGCTATAAAAGGAGCTCGGCTGAGAATAATTGTGGAGGAGGAGGTACTTTTTTGATACGTGGACTATGACCCCTTCTTCATTTGTTTCTAAGTTCTGTTTTCACTCATATTTTCCTTTGTTCACAGCAGAGACCTTCTGTTCCATATAGACCAGAGAGGGAAGAAGCTCATACACCTTCCAGAGTTCCAAATTGTCTTCTCCACTCGAGAGGTCTCTCCTATTTCTTCTGGGTGGCACAAAAAAGTAAAGTGGAATTTGAAATAAATATTCTCTCAAACATATCAAGTGTAGAAATGTACAAAGAGAGTGTTTAAACCCAAAGGGCAAGTGAAGAAAGCAGGAGCTGGAAGGCAAAGGCGGGGGAAATTTGAGGAACTCAAGTTTCACAGGGATGTTAGGGAAAAAAAGTATATGTGGACAGATACTAGTGCCAAGACACAACATAAAATAAATACTAAAGAGTTCAACACAGACCTTCAACTATCAAACAACATATGGAATTTCCTTTAAAGTCTACTGGAATTTTCACCAAAAGCAGATCAATTGGCATAAGCAGCAGTTTATTAGAGATGGCACAGACTTAATGATTCACATTTATTCACCGATTCAGCATATTATTCAGCCTATAATAGGCCAAGCCAAATGAAAGACTAATAGTAGAGACCCCCTTCACAAAAGGTTCACATTCCAACAGGGAAAACATTTAAACAAACCATAGGGGAGTTACCGAGGAGGTAGCATTCACAAGAATCAAAGCACACAGAGGGCCACAGAGGAGGGAGTGGTTCATTGTCTGGAGAGTGGTCAGAGAATGCTTCCGAGAGGAGGTGATTGGTAAGTTGATCTTGATGGATGAGTAGGAAGACGAACATTTCAAAATGGCAACAAAGACATCACGTAGCACAGTGAAACCTGTTCACAGGGAGCAGTTTCAGGTAGGAAAATGGAAGGAGCCATTCAAGTCCATTGGACAAGCATGTGTCCAGGGCTTACTCTGCCCTTAGCACTATGTTGAGTTTCTGTGGGTATTAAAAAAAGAAAAAGAAATAAAAGTTGGGACACTGCCTGCAATGATTTGTCGTCGTAACTGGGAACACAAAGCTTACACACATGAACTAATAAAAGAATAATATTAAATGGTACAATAAAGAGCCAAAGTTTTTGTATAGACACTAAATACTGTAAGAGATCGACATTTCTTGTTTACAGTATTGCTAGGCAAGGCAGTGGAGGGTCTATTTTTAAGAAATATGGTGGGTGGGAAACTGGTAATTATAGCTCATCTGGTTAACATTTGTTCCAGATAGGTCATCTGAATCAATCATTAGAAATGAATTGCTTGATTGTTTAGAGAAAAATTGGCAGTCAACAGATTATTTCCCAAACAAAACCCAGTGTTCATTCTTTTAACTTCTAATGGAATAGATTGTAAAGTGTCTTTTGTGTTTTCCCGTGATCTAGCTGAACTTTGAGAAAGATTTTGAGATCACATGGTCAGCTTCTTGTTATACCTGACTGAGTATACGTAAGCAATTATGGAGGTTTAGAATTGGATATCAGGTGGCAAATTAAGAATAGGATTTCATTGAACCACAACAGCCAGGTATGTGTCTATTTCCCTGACCTCTGAGTGGGGGCCAGGCCTTTTCAAGGCATGGGACTCTCTGGAAATAAGTGGCCATAACAAAGGAGCAAGTCAGCAGAGATGACGGCCATATAACTGGCCTTCTATAGTCCACTGATGACCAGGAGAGTAATGGAGGTGATGGAGAGGAGAAAAAGAGACTCTCTACAGGACAGCCAACAAATTGCTGCTTAATCACATAAATGACCAAACACTTCACCTGGAGTTCTATAAATATAAGAGTCATCTTAATATCTGGCAGACCTTCCTTTCAAGGGACTAGCCCTAACAAATAGTATAAATGTCTTTAATTAATCTCCTAAAATAGATAGACTAATTATTACTTTCTAAAAAAAGTTTATTTAGTATGTAAATATGTCAAAACATTGGCTCCTTGGCTAGAGGGGGTGGAAGATAATAACAGTTTTTGGTGGTATTTGGGTTTATAATCACTACTTGGTGCCCTCAATGACACAGTGAAGCTGTGATGCCAAACATAGCTGGTTAGGAACACTTCTTCCACCCTTTTGAAATAAAAATTAGGGCCAGAATATAGGCTTTACTCTCAAGGAGACCTGAACACATAAGTCCAGTGCATGCATTCAGAATTTCTCTATATATTTTCACCATCTAATTCTGCTGCTTTCAAATTGATGCAGACTATGGTGCTCTCTCCCTCTCCCCTCTCCCCTCTGCCCCTCCCTTCTCCTTCCCTCCCCTCGTCTCTCAGGATGGAGCTTGGATCTCTTTGTGTTCTTCTTAAAATGTGATACCTTCCAAGAATTATTTACTTGCTTTATATCCCCAGGGGTCAGATCTCCTGGTCATGTTTAACTCCATCACTCGGCCTATAAGGAGATCTTGGCAGACACCATTCCTTAGGGTCAACCTTACTCAGCTTCCGGGTCAGCAGTCAAACTCTCCTCCATGACTACATCTTTCTCACACCTTCTCGTGTGCTGGGAACTTGCTCTCTGTTCCATTTCCACACTATGAGTACCTTCTCTCAGGATTCAACCCTAAGGTATAAATAACTAAGGTGGTTTCCGCCCATTCCCTTCCCATTCTCCATGATGCAGGTGAGGACAGTATTTATAGTTCAAAAGAAAGGAAAGCCTTTAGCCATAGAAATGAAGCAGTAGTGGTAAAACTTCAATCTCTAGTCAGCAAATAAGAAAAGAATTTGGGCAAACTGAAGAGCCTTTTCTGACACTGCTGAAATGATCTCACACAGTGATCGTCTTTCCTCGCTGAGAGCCACTGACCTTGCCCTGACCTCCAGAAAGATGATTTTCCTACCAAGTGACCAAAAAATAACCTTAATGGTAGCCAGATGAGAGAAAAATAGTCTCTGGGGCTTTCTATGATTTACTCATCTGCCCTAATACAAATATATACCTAGCTTTCTACCTGACAATTATTAGACCAGCACTAAATATACCATCTTTACGTTTTACTCCTAAATAGACCATAGAGTCAAAAGCCAGCTTAGTCATCAGATATATATATAAATATTATATATTTAGTATATTATAAATAATAATTTAAATTATAATTATATTAATAAATGTATTTATAAATTATAATATTGTATAATATTTACTATTTATTCTATATTATATAAATACATATATATTTAATATCTCAAATCTATCAATGCCCATGCTGACTGAGGACCCAATTACCAGTCCCTTCTCTCCCAAACATACAAGGACCAAATCTGAGGTCCTGCTGATTTAAACCCTCCTAACATTCCTTGGGTACTTCTAATGCAGCTTATAGTTGAGACCACAAAGGAAATTAGAATAATACATGGCAGACCATATTGGCTTGAGTAGCCATTATAGTCAATCTTACAGACTCTTGTGTAATTCAAAAGCATGGAGATTTTCACTCTCACTCTTTTTTTTCTCCCTTTTCAAATTGGCATTTACCAAAAGAAAAGAGGAAAGGAAATGATATAAACCACTTTCATGAAATATTGTTGGTCTGGCTTACATTCCCAGTAATCTATATGTATATTCATTTATATGGCTTAAAATATTATGATTATACCTCACATTTTTAAGATAAAATGGATTTTAAAAATGAGAGAAACCAGAGGAAAAGAAGGAAATATTGGGATTATGGGTCAACCTTCAATTCAAAAGTTTTTTTGGTGTGTCTGTTCTCAGGGATTGCAAATCAGACACCCAATCTCACCCGGAGGCTGTGGGATGTCATTGGGTTGCAGAAAGGATGAAAATCCTCCCAGTCTCTGGCTCTCTGAGGTTTTGTGGGTTTGAACAAGACCCTTACTGCTATTTGGACTTGGGTTTTGTGGTTAATATATGATAAAGGGGTTATTACACAGTGATCCTTGAGCGTTTAGGTCAGCTGTGGCAGTCAATCAAGAGACACTTCTTTCTTGGCAGCACACACTTCCATAAAAAATTCTCTGGCCGACTCAAGTTAGTAATGACAGAGTAACCTCTATGTCAAGTAATATGCTTGATAAATTTTGCATGTGCTATTGACTGACAGAGCTCTGGCGTTCTGGTGAGAGCAACACAAGCTTCAAAGAGCATAGAAAACTCTTTCTTCTTCCCCAAATTAAGTTGCTTAAATTAACACATTATGTCCATGAAAGTTAAAAGAGACACTTCAGGAGTAAGTTCATGTTTTGGGGGCTGTTCTCTCTTAGTTCCTTTTCTTTATCCTATTACAAGTAATCTCCCTAAAACATCTTTTTCATTAAGATAATTCATATTTCTGAATGATTTGGTTCCAATTAACAAAGATTTCCTGAACTCCTAATGTATTGTTGGTATGGTTCTAGGGGTAGTGGGAAGATAAAGATGAACAAGTTACTGTCCCTGACCCCATAATATCTTACATCTCATTCATATTCAATTATATGGTTGTTTTCATCTTTCAGGACCAACAAGTTCAAAGGAATGGCCAAAGGGGAACATTCTTTTTATTTAGTTCTAGGTTTACTTTGGTTTATTTGTGTTTCTCACTAATAAGATACTAGCATACAGTGATTTTGTTTCTCCACCTTCTGAAAAGAAAAAAAAGACTATCTATGGAGCAGCTGGATTGCAGCTAAATAATCCTTACATTTGCCTTTCTCAGCCACTTCAAGTAAGGCAATGAATATCCTCATTTTGGCAAGGATGGGAGAATCTATTATGATCTACAGCAGTCTGTTATGCCAGTTCTCTTCTTGGAAAAAATGGAGAGAAAAACATATCTAATTTGACCAAAAATAAATTCTCGTGGATGAATTAAGAAAAATTTTTTAAAAAGTAAGACTAACCAAACAACTAAGACTAACCAAACAACCACCAATGTTGGCTTCTCAATTAACTCCACGATTCTTCTGTTAATAACAGAACCAGTTAAGAAGAGAGAACTCAACTGTCAAGTATGGATAGAGTGCCCACTGACTTCTCTGTGATGCCTATGCATTCTTTAGATGGAGTTTAGATGACTAATTTCCAAGTTGACTTTTCTAAGAATATACTAGGGGAGAAGTGACAAAGATTCTATGTATGGAAATGATTATATGCAGCAGCACTATTAATAGAAATATAGTGCAGGTCACATATGTAATTGTATATTTTCTAGGTGCCATTATAAAATAGAAATACAATGTGAGCTACACACATAGTTTTTAATTTTCTAGTAGTCGCATTACAAAAAAGTAAAATGAAAAAAGAGATTAGTTTAACACTATATTTTATTTAACACAATATTTCAAAAATATTACCATTTCAAAATGTAATCAACATTAAACAACTAATGAGATATTTTCTGTTCTTTTTTTCTCCTAAGTATTTGAAGTCCAGTATGTACTTTTCACTTATAGCTATCTCAATCTGGACTGGCCATATTTCAAATGTTCACTAGCCACCCATAGCAAGTGGCTATCTTACTGGGCAGCATAGCTCTACAGAATTCTTAACACACAGCAAGGGACCCTACCATCACTACACAAGAATATTAGCATTGACCTTCTGAGTGGAAGAACCAATTGACAATGAGAAATTTCATATCATTTAAATAAGCTTCAAAGAGTAAAAACAAAGTTAAAAACCCACTTTTTGAGATAATGGATAAGATAATACAATTTAAGTCTTGTGTTATAATATAATCTGAGCAAAACCTTCAATTAAACTTGACAAGTAATTAAATAATGTTCAACAGTATTTTCTGACAAATTACCTGATAATCTGATATGACTCTGTCATAAAAGTATTTTTCAACTCCAGATAATATTTGCCACTGCACAAAACCTGTTCTCTGGGTGAAATGTGGTGACTCTTATCAATCCAAATGAACATGTCCATCAAGAAAATAAAGAACTTTAAACTAACATTTCCATGATGGTGGTCAAGTCAAACCAGTCATCAGCAACAACAGCAGGGCCTGGTGTCACGTGGCAGGAGGCGAACATGCAGTGCAGTTCACCATGGACTTCCAAAGATCAAAACCAGCCCAATCTATAATCGTGTGTTCAAACATTCTCATTTCGAAAAGATAGAGTTTATTTGTTTCTGAAACAGCTAATTTGGTATTCACATAAATATGTCCTTAACTTCCCTTCTAACACAAGTATGAATTCCTCAGAGACCACAAGAGCCAAGTTTATACTTAACTATAGTGGAAAGGTTTGTCAAAATGATATTTCTCTATTACCGAACTTTTATTTTTGTTTGTTTAAAAACTTTTATATTTTTAAGAAAAATGTAAAATGATTATACAGGCAACTCCGTAGTAAATGTGCATCCACCCTTTATGTAAACTGTTGATAAAGGCTTTTTTACGAAAAATAAAACCTCTTCCAAAATAATTTTCCACCATAATTTTCATGTTTTAGGATGCCATCTTATCTTGCGCTGCATGGTTTTAATGACAAATGCTAAGCAATCTTTGAAAGGAAGGCAGTGGGCACTGATGCACATCAGTGCAGAAAGCCGAGAACCGTCCCTGGCCTGCCACTCACCAGCTGCAGGACCAAAACTCATTTCACGTCTGTGAGTCTCAATCTCCTCATCTATAAAATTCAGAAATAAGATATCCTAGGTGTCCTTATTCTGTGAATTACTAGTGAAAATATGGTGAAATTTTAAGATTATTCACTTGTTAAACTGAGCAAAGAAGCTTTGAATTTTCAAAGGGTCTAACCATGAAAAAGTAACCCATATCAAGTTTCCATTCAATCATCTTTGTCTATACAGTGGCTCATAGCTGCTTGATTCTGTCACTTCCATTAAGTGTTTAGTGATTTCAATTTTGACTGTGTCTCACCTCTTCCAAGGCTAACATAGAAAAAGGAAGAACACCAAGATTGGTTATTTAAATGAATAAATTGTCTTTCATTGTCTAATATGTCTACCCTGTCATCTAGCATAGACATAATAGAAGCCATGGGTGCTATTAGGGAACATATATTTCAGCCACACCCTCTCGGGAGACAGGAGTAAACCACCAAGTTAGTATGGCCTGAAAGAGTTAATGTATTTCCAACAGTTGAGTGCTATACTTCTTGCCAAAACATAAAATTAAGTATGTCATATTGTGAGGATTGAAAAGACAAGATTATTTTTTTGATCATGCTTACTGGTGTGTTGTTTGAGAAAATAGTTAAAGATTAAGTTTAACAACTTTGCTGTGTATATTTATGAGGAAATTTCCATTCTCCCATGGCATAAAATTCCAATGTGGATAGTCATTCTGCTTTAATGTTCTAAAAACAACTACTTTCCAAAAACTATAGATAAATAGGTAGGTAGGTAGATAGATAGATAGATAGATGATAGATAGATAGATAGATAGATAGATAGATAGGTGATAGATAGATAGATAGATAGATAGATGATAGATAGGTAGATAGATAGGTAGGTAGATAGACAGATAGATAGGTAGATAGATGATAGATAGGTAGATAGATAGGTAGGTAGATAGACAGATAGATAGGTAGATAGATGATAGATAGGCAGATAGATAGATAGGTAGATAGATAGATAGATGATAGATAGGTAGATAGATAGATAGGTAGGTAGATAGATAGATGATAGATAGGTAGATAAATAGATAGATAGGTAGGTAGACAGATAGATAGATAGAGTGCATGTACACACACATATATACATAACATTTTTAACTTCCTTATCATTTTGCATATAATTTCATAGACATAAGACTTAATGAGAAACTGGCCTAATGACCAGCTTAAACTGGAGTAGAGACATGGATGGAAGTCCCTTGCTTCATCTTCTAATGGAAAGCACTACTTTTAATTATGACTTGTTTACAAACAACGGTTTATGTAAAATTCAATCTTTTGTTTATATATAAACTGTCTAGTTTGTTTGGATGACATATGGATCCATTGATTTACGTTTCCTGTTTCTCCTCCTTTAATGATTTTTATGTAGCAATTAATATTTTAACTACAGATTAATGGCACTGACTCTAAAAACAAATTCTTAAATTTTATCTTGGCATGCCTGGATATATAGCCATATATTTATATGTCTGTGATTCATCAGTTTTCTATTTTTTCTTTTTAATACAAATTTTATATTCAAGCTAATGTGTTCTACTTGACAACAAAATCATTTTGCAATATGTATTATATGTTTTTGCATATTTGTATTTAAACCATTCTTTCCCATCTTTATAATAAAAATGTGGTAGGAATATAATTTTAAACAGAATAAAAGATTAAGCAAACCAAAAATAATAAAAAGTCAAAATATGCACACTGTGCAAAAGCATGGTCACATAGATTTTGCCTTGTATAAACTTCATCCTGCCTGTGTGGGTTTTAACATATTTCCATGGCTTTAAATAGGAAAACATCTCAAAGCTCAGCCCATGGGGAACCCAAGCTTGATTAGTTTTCCCTTTTACTACAGCCTGCAGAGTGTAAAACACAGCACATCAGAATTGAATTTGTCATCTCCAGACCTCACAGGAATTTTAGGAACTAAATAGTTAGGAAGCCATCCTGGTACTTCTCTTTGCTTTAATCAAAGTCGAAGTTTCAATTTAAACATTCAGGAAATCTCCCTTATTTAAAGCAATCAACTCGTTGCTGACAGGGTCTGGCCTTACTGTGTTTAATTTTTTGGCATCCAGCAAAACTTGATTGGTCACAGCCAGTGCATGAGAAGCCCTCCCCTTCTCTCCAAGAAGAGAGAAGGATTCCAGATCTTTGCTGCGTCCAACACGAGTCTAGAGATATTGATGCATTTTCAAATCAGCAATGCATTGGCATAAACCTCCACTGGAAAACGGAGCTAATGTTTAAGCCCTATGAGGCGTCTTGGAGTCAAACAATTGTCCCAACTGCAAGCTGCTCAGCTGTAAAAGAATATTCTGAGACAGTATCGGCCAACCTTCTGTATTCCTCTGATTTCTCCTTCTTTTGTCACATTTTTCAGAATAATCAACAAGTCACCGATCTGCATTTTATTTTCAAGATTTCAATTTCCTGTAGATCAAGTAGAAAACAGACTTAGTGAGGCACGGCGGGGGAGAGGAGCTGTGGTATACTTAAAAGCTAGGCACTAGAATCTCCCAGGAAGACATATTTAAGGAGCAGTCCCATGTGATGTGGTCACAGAGATAGAGGTGGATGCAGACGGAGGGGCCGAGGTAGAAGTTGAGATAGAGATAGACACATCCTACTATAGTTAGGAAATCTGGAGAGGAAAATAGCTAAAACATAACACTAAATCAATCGCACTAAGATTGAAGAGCATTATTCAAGTTCTAGAAATAAATCATGCAGTCAAGAGTTTGGAATGTTTGCGTCTATTCTCAGAGCTCTCAGTGGCTCATCTCCTCACATTAAGTGCTCAAAGACGGGAAAAATGATGCTCAGGCCCTTTATTGTGGTTGCCCCATAGAGATACAGCCAAAGCATTACTAAAATTATTTCACATTAGATTCACCTCTGACCTTGGCAACCCTTTATTATAGTTTTCCAGTAATTTGTCTTTCCTAATAAATAATTAAGAGATGTGATAAATTATGTAGTGAATTTACTAGTTTCGAGTGAAGATTATCTAGAAGATACTATACTTAAACACTTTGAATTTTTAAGAAGGCAAATTTCAAAATAAAAACTAAATGGTGAAAATATTTCTTGTCAAAATGTTTAAAATGCACAAAATTTTAGGGTGCCTCTAAAGTTAGATTCTATATAAGATTCTGTTGGTCCCCAGAATACTTATTTGGCCTATGTATGAGTCTGCTCAGGCTGCCATAACAAAATAGTACAGATTGGGTGGCTTAAACATTAGAAATGTATGTTTTATCACAGTTTTGGAAACTAGAAGTCTCAGATTAGGGTCCAGAAGAGGTCTGTTTCTGGTGAGAGCTCTCTTCCTGGCTTGTAGACAGCTGTGCGCACACATGGTCTTTCCTCTTTCCTTTCGTGGAAAGAGGGAGAGAGAAAAAGTGAGATCTCTGATGTCTCTTCTTAGAATGATACTAATCCTATCGTATCAGGACCACGCCCTTATGACCTCTTTTAATCCTAATTACCACCTTACAGTCCCCATCTCCAAATACAGCCACATTAGGGGTTAGGGCTTCAACATACGAATTTTGGGAGGACAGAATTCAGTCCACAGCAGCCTAGTCACATGATCTCAGATATTGATGTTGTTTACCTACCAGCAAAAGAAAAATTCTCTTTTCCATTATGAACAAGTAAATTCACATATACCTTCTTCCTCCAAATACACACATGTATTTCATCAAAAATAAACCACATCCTTGGAAATTAATTTGTGCATTTGTGTGTTGCAGTGTGGACATCTGATATGTTTCACTAGGATATTTAATGTTTCATTGCTGCTACTGATGAAAAAAAGACCAATTTAACAAATAATTCCATTTATGTTCTAGTCAAAATCAGATGCAATAGAACAAAAATGTTGGGAGATTCAGACTCTCTAAAAATCAGAATGTTATTTACAAAATGGCCTAGGATAATTGTACTAAACAATTGCATAGCTTTTACAGAAATGCCTTTTCTTTTGACCAACAGGAAAGAAAATTGTTCAGATATTGCCCTCACAAAATATGAGAAAAGGTGTTACACATTATTTTGGTACAATGACAAGGCTATTACACTTTCATTTTTCAACCATGGCACGCCACAGCTCAAAACCCAAGGGCAAAGAACCCACTTAACTAAGATACATCCCATACATCACAAAAATGTGGCTGCCTTTACTGAAAGATGATGTAATATTTACAGCAAGTATATTGTGTTACTGGAGTTTCTGTATTTTTTCCTTGTAACTGTCACAATTTGGATATGATAAGTGAGGACAACTATTTGATATACTGTATTTTATTTCCTAGTCATGCATCATTTGAGCCAGAGTTTCTCCTGAGTGTGTTCCAGAGAGCCCTAGGGGCCCTCTGGTTAGTCTATAATGCTTCACGGGGAGGAAGAGCTTGACTGAAGCAGCGGGACTGAGTAGAGAAAGATCGCTGCAGAAAGCAACCAAAGTCGTGGTAACTCTGACCCACAAAAGGAGGCCAAGGAGCAGAAGCCTGACAAGTCTGAAACATAAAGATTTATCACCCAGGCCTCATGGATAGAGGGCAAGCATGAGACAACTCAACCCCAGGACCACTTCTCTACCCCACGGCTGTATTTTCCTCCTTTGACAAGTCACAGGACCCCACCTTGCTCTTCTTTTCTCCAAATCCACCCATTGTCTCCTTGCGTGTTCTCCACCGTCACCATGCCCACCCAAGACTTCCTACAGAGCAGGCCAGGTCCTCCGAGCATTCTCCTTCCATGTTGTCACCAAGGACAAGATCTTTTCTCTTTTACCTGGTTTGCCACCTATGACTGGGGGGAAAGGAGAGAATAAAACAGTAGCAAACCTAGAAAGTTACAGATACCCCAGAATCATTAGACCCCTCTGACATGACAACTGGACTTCTGTCCTCTCCTTTTATTTCTGGGAACAGAGGTCTCTGCTTGCATTTCTTCCTGCCAGGAGAGCAGATCTCTTCCTCTGAGGCAGACCCTTTTAGCTGAGTGAGAATTCAGTGTAGCTCATTGGTGTCTCATGTCACAAGTGGGTACTTTGCATTTCCGACATGCTGGTGATGGGTGAAACTAGATTAAATGGCCTCCGTCTTGCATGAGAAAGTTCCCTTCAAACCATGTCTTCACACAGCATTTTTTTTTCCACCTTATTCTTTTAAAAAATATCACAGCAGTTCTATGGTATTTTAAAAGTAAGGTAAACGTTGAACATTCAAACATTGAAATAGAGTATATAGTGAAAAGTTCACGCACCCCCTCTACCTCAGTCCCACAATGCGCCCTACCTCCACCTCTGGGACAACCAGTGTAGGTTGTCACTGTACATATACACAAGCCAGCACATGTATAAAGATTTATATATATGTATGTGTATCTACATCTCTCTCTCTCTATCTATCTATCATCTATCTTTCTTGTTTCTTAATAAAGTAAAGCACACTATGCATTGTCCCAAAAGTCTTGGAGCAATTTTAAGCTCTAGTAATCTTAGAAATAAATGCTACATTCACAAAAAACATTTAAAATTTTAATCATTTAAATTTCATTTATACTTATTTAGTCTTTTAAATTTTGAATACTGTAGTACATTTTTAACTTTAATCTTTTGTTTTCATCAACATTCTCCACCATCAGTTGGAAGGATGGAAGTGTATACACTGCTCTGCCTCTTGCGTTGTCCACTTGGTGATTATCTCATCCCGCTATGTAGAGATCTCTATCATTCTTTTTCAGAGCTGCATTGTAGCCCATTGTATGAATGGATCATAAATTATTTAACCAGCCTCCTATTGATGTCCATTTAAGTTTCTGATTACACTCTAAAGACTATTATTTTACATGTATTTTTGCTCATTTAAGAGCAAATCAGTTAAGAACATTTTCAGTTATAAGTAAAAGAAATGCTGACTAACAGTGGCAATCCTTTTTGTTCTAAATAGGGTTTTATTTTGTTTCACATGATAGGAAGTCCCGTGGTGAGTGGTTGCAGGCTTCAGCGATGCCATGAGGAACTCATTAGCTTTCTGTCTTTTCATACCACCATTCTTAGCATGCAGGACTTTTGTCCTCATCCTTGTCACTTCATGGTCACAGGATGGCTACAACAGCTCCAGGAATCACATCCATAGTCCAGACAAGAGGCAGAGGAGAGAAAGAATGACAACTACATCTGTCCTCTGTATTAGGACAGGAGAACTTTCCTAAAGCCTGCAGTAGATTCTAGTTTTAGATGATACCCCTCCCCATCTTCATGGGAGACAGCAAGGGAATAGGGGTACTGGAAATGGCTGTTGTGTGCACTGAACAGTAGTGCCTGCCACAGCTAATTCATCAATTGGAAGCACTTCTAGATCTTTTCAAGAGAATTTTTGCTGAAAACACAAAGCTAAAACTAATTCTTAGCTAAATTCTCTGTCTACCACAGACTTCCTGACAGCTCTTCTCTGAACTCCTCTCTCCCTTCTCTCCTATCATCCAGTTTACTACTTAGTAGGCTCTCTAACTGTTTCACTTATTTTAGTCTTCTCTCTACTTCAAGCTTGTAAAATACTTTAAAACTGGGACCTTGTAGTTCTTTGTCTCTCACAGCAACTAGCGGAGTCATTCCTTTATGAATACGTACATTAGGTAAAGGAAAATATAGACAGCTACTTATTCATGCTGTTTGAACTCTGAAATTTTTGAAATGTTGACAATTGTTCTACCCAGACTATTAGGTCAGGAAATATTTTGCCTTACATTTCAAGTGAAACAAGTAAGTTCAAGGTACTCTGTATGGTTCTATTTCATAAGTAAAAACAAACATGCTGTGCATATGTACACAGTATGTTGTACACATAAACATACCGTGTATATATACACTGTGTAAGTGTGCATGAGCAAGAAGGATGGGGAGAGATGTGCACCAGTCTTTCACTCTTGGATAACTGAGCTGGGAGGCAGCAGGGAGGAGAAAGGATGCAAAGGAGAAAGAGGGGGTTACCTTTAACTTTGTCGTTTTAGTTGATAACACAAGCATGCAGTACTTCAGTAATCTGAAAATAATCAAATAAGAAATTGAAAGAAAAAAGAGAAGTCTCATTTTTTAAAATAGAGCAACGCATTTTATAACAAAATTCTAAAGATCCGTAAACGGAGTTTCAGATGAATAGCTAATTACAGGGGTCTGAAGCAACTAGAGCAAATGAACCCCCCACATTTGTCTTAGCTCTTCAAATGCAGCTCCCTTTACAAAGAAAGAGTCTAGTATAGCTCAACTATGTATAAAGTCATAGTTTTTTAAACTGTGTATAAAAGTCAACATTTCAGACACAAGCCTCCTGTACTCCCTAGTCTTTTAAATAAGTCAAAAATTATTTTAAAATTATTACTGAAGTTTTGAATACCAAGTCAAAGGCAGAGGGAAATAATAAACTATACTAATGTCAGTAGACTGAGTAGACTGAAACAACTACTCCAATGGACAATGTGCATATACCTTACAGACTTGCAGGATAACAGGCTCTACGTCAAAAGCAAACCAGGGGGCCAGCCTGGTGGAGCAAGTGGTTAAGTGCGTGGGCTCCGCTGCGGCGGCCCAGGGTTTGCCAGTTCGGATCCCGGGCGCGCACAGGCACACAGCTTGTCGAGCCATGCCGTGGCAGCGTCCCATGTAAAGTAGAGGAAGATGGGCATCAGACGTTAGCCCAGGGCTGAGTCTTCCTCACAAAAAAAAAAAAAAAAAAGCAAACCAGGCAGCAGGTTAGGAAAATATGGGTCTCCCTCTCTTTTCTGTTGCTGCATTAATTAGGTTTTCATGGGAATTTGCATTTATGCAAAAACTGAATATACTCATTTTGGGTCTGTAGAGATGTTCCTTGGTGCCTCTATACCAGCTCATAAGTTCTGGAATGTGTTTCCTTCACATACTCATCAAAAATGCATTTTACAAGTGGTCATCACACTGTATGAAGAAAATCCTCCATTTAGGGCTAATCCTTACCCTCTGTTTTCTTCTCTGCTTTCTTCCCTTGGTCCCTTTTCCTCCAGACTGAAATACAAACATCCAGGATAATAAACAAAGCTGCAAGTAATGCAGATATGGAGAAAGGCCGGAAGGGCACTGGTCATTGGACCGGGGCACTGATGATAGCTAAGACTTTATTGAACATTTACTATATGTCAGGCCATGTTTTAAGCAATTTACATATATTAACAAATTTAATCCTCACAACAATTCTATCTGGTGGGAGAGATCTATATCATAAGAACCGTCAACAGTAAACTAGGCAACAAAAGCAATAACACCTTGACAAATGTGGGCAACTTCGCAGGTTCTAGCCTCAAGCCACATCAGAAGTAAGACAGAGGGAGAGTTACAATTGCTTCCTCTCCCTGCTCTACCTCTAGCCCTTCAAGCTCATCCTCTGGTTGGCATACAGGTCTCAGCTTCAGCAGAAGACCAATCAGTCCATTCTGACACCAAAGAAAGTCCTGAAATTGCTCTCTTCAGCTCTGATCTTAGCAATGTTATAGAATTTTCTAAACCAATTTATTCTTTTAATGCCTCATCATCTTCATGACTAAGAAAAGTCTTAAATATCCCAGTTTTTCAAGGTTTGAATATACTTCTTAATATACTACATAAATGATAACTGAAATAAACTTTAGCTTGGCTTTTTCTGGTGGATCAAAAGCATAAGACTGATGGGCCCAGACCTGTGACCGAGTGGTTCAAGTTCCGTGTGCTCTGCTTTGGTGGCCCGGGTTCACAGGTTCGGATCCCAAGCATGGACCTACTCCACTCACCAGCTGTGCTGCGGCAGGGTCCCACATACAAAATAGAGGAAGACGGGCACAGATGTTAGCTCAGGGCCAATCTTCCTGAAGCAAAAAAAGAGGAGGATTGGCAATGGATGTTAGCTCAGGATGAATCTTCCTCAGGAAAAGAAAAGAATAAGATTGAGATTACTGGCCGATTATTACTTAGTGTCATTTGATGCTGAGTCAGAGAGCTTGAAAAGACACAGTCAACTTTTAGAGTAAAACCTTGTTCTTAGGAAGAGTTTCAGGATTCTAGTGCCAATAACTCTCTCGAGTCCTGATGCAATCTGTTGCTGGATTTATGAACATGTAATCAGCAGTAAATTCTACCAGATATTAGTGCTCATTTTCTTTTGTCACTGTATCTCCAGCAGGATTCTGGATATCTTCTTCAAAAAGGACGCTAGCTAACCATGACCTGTGATGCCCACCCTTAGGGGAAAGGTTTGCAGAACCAAACAGTGGTAGAGTGAGATACAGAGGCATTGGTCGAAGAGTGTAGCCTGCTTGCTTCCTTGAAGTGAGTTCCCATATCTGGGTGGTGCACTCTCCAACTGGGGGAGAACACACACAAGTGGGAGACCTTCTTTCCTCTAGAAGCTTTCCACTCAGCTCAACTTCATATCCCCACACCACCTCACTGACGTCTGCACAGGCTCGGCCCTCCCCAAGGCCTTGATTTCCTGTCATATCACAGAAAAGGGAGCACTGAGCAGAGTCTCTTCCACCCACTAGATTTTACCTCCTTGACACACCCTGGGACATTGAGTTTCGGACATTTCCAACTTAAGAAAGGAAAGCAAAATCACATGTTAATTTTGGTGTTATGAATCTGCTAGAAAATAGGGGGCCTGGAATAGCTGTATGCTAAAAAATACTGGTCAAAACCACGATGAGACTTTTTTAAAAAAATAAGAGGTTAAGCAAAGTTCTGGCTTCTCCTGTCTCCCGGCTGCTGTCTCACAGACCCCTGCACTATTCTGAGGGCCGGAAAGGCTTCTATACACAGGCTCATTTGTGGTCAACATAAAGTAGACTGTAGCCTTGTACCCACTCCCTTTGCTTTGTTAAAAATAACATTAATACACACTCATTGCAGGAAATTTAGAAAATACAGAAAAACATAAAGAAAATTAAAATTACCCATTGGCCCACCACCCCACTTACTTTCTTAACTGCTGATCTAACAGCAAACACAGAGATCAAAAGAGCAGATAAATGCCCCCAAAGTTTTCTAGTTCCTTTTTACATAGTTCATACTCAAATATTTATTTAGCTGAGGAACTGGCAGCAAAATGACTAAGCAAAAGCACTGCCTTTGAATCACCGCATCTTAGAGGCAGAATAGACAACCTGAAATCCCACCCGGGAATCTCCTCCATGCTGCCTCTGAGAGAGTGTGAGCCAGACTCAACACAATGCTTCCAGGAATGCTTTCTTGACAGTTGGCTCAGCTCTGTGAGGTCCTGTCTGCCAAGTTCTACCTACCTGATGTACTTCCTACCCGTGGGTCCTAATCCTTACCCTGGAGCAACATAGAATAAGTTTAACTTCCTCTTGTGTTATCTTAACAATCAACTATTGAATCCTCCTAAATCTTCTTACTTCAAGAGTAAGCTATTCTGGACATTCTATTCTGGATGAACTCTACTTTGATCAAATCATGGTGTCCAGAACTGAATAAAGAACTCAATTTTGCTGAATAACATCGGGGATGTCATGTCAACTTCTGCGATGTTGACACTAAATATCTATTAACATCAACCTAATAGTCAAAATGCAGTTAAAAAAATATTTCCTAATTATAATAATAATCCATTTAACCTAATTGACCTCACTCTGCACAGAAGATATTGGCGGCAACATTGGCTATAATCACCCTATTCCACCAACCCTAAAAGGATACCTTAAACAATTTTAGTGCCTCCACATAAGCTATGATGGTTAATTTTATGTGTCAACTTGACTAAGTTATGGTGCCCAGTTGTTTGGTCAAACACCAGTCTAGATGTTTTTGTGAAAGGTTTTTTTAATATGCAATTAACATTTAAATCAGTAGACTTTGAATAAACCATTTACCCTTCATAGTGTGCATGGGCTTCATCCCATCAGTTGAAGGCCTTAAGAAAAAAGACTGAGGTTCCTAGAAGAGGAAAGAATTCTGCCTCCAGACTGCCTTTGTATTCAAGACTGCAGCATCAACTGTTGCCAGAATTTCCAGTCTGTCGGCATGTCCTGCAAATTTTGGACTTACCGACCGCATAATTGCATGAGCCGATTCTTTACAATATATCTCTTGATTGATAGATGATAGATAGATAGATGGATAGATAGATAGATAGATAGAGAGAGAGAGAGAGAGAGACAGAGAGAGAGAGAGCGAGCTAGATGTACATCCTACTGGTTCTGTTTCTCTGGAGAACCCAGACCAAACATATGCACACAGTATTCTTGCCTCTTCCTCTCCTTTCCTTCTTCACTATTCCGTACTTTCTTTTCCTGTGCTTGACACACTCAGTCAAACATGGACCCTTAACTGAGTCTGACCTCAACTCATTCTTTGTTCTCTAGACAAATATCTTCAGTTCTATATATGAATCACGGTTTTCTTGGCCTCATCTCCAAGGAAATATTTTTTGCTGTTTCCACTTAATGAAATGCCTTGGTACTTGCTACCTTATAAACCACAGTTCTTCCCTCAAAACGCTGACTAGAACCACCTTTGCAGGAAGCCTTATGTTCTAAACTTGTGTAGCTCTGGTCACCGACACCTCTGGCAACTCCCATAAAACACACACCTCTGTCGTAAGCCTACTGCTGTTCTAGATTCTTGTTTATGCGCTTTTTTGTTATTTTTTTCCATGTTCTTTTCTTTTGGTTTCATCCATTTGCTTGTTTGTTTTTTCATTTATATTAAAAGCTGCTTAAGGAGATGGAACATATCTTATTTTTCAGTCTTGCCTAGAGGTATGTTCAGCATACAGGGGCTTCTTAATAAATATCCTTCACTATAACTTATTCAAATAACTTGACGTTTTCTAGAATGGATGAAGGAAAGAGATAGACACAAAATTAGCCAGAATTTCCATAAAACTAAGCCCCATTTGGATCTTGTTTTAAGATCACTGAGAGATTTAAGCTATTGCTATTTATCAAGCTTATTTTAAGACCAATTTCCTGAGGGTCCATTGTTAAACTTTTCTAAGTCCTCCCAGTACACACGTGCTGAGAAGATTATACACAATGATGCAGTGTTTCTCAAACTTTAACGTGCAGAGGACTCACCTGGAGAGCTTGTTAAAACGCAGACTCTGATTCAGAAGTTCTGAGTTGGGCCTGAAATGCTGCATTTCGCACAACCTGTCGGGTGATGCTGATGGTGCTGTTTCATGGACCCCACTTTGCTTAACATGAGTCTAGTAGAGAGGACATAGGCATTGAAGTCAGAGCTGAGCCCAAATTACGACTCTCTCACTTACTAGCTCTGGGAAATGCCTAGAACAATAGAGCATTGGTAGGAGTGAAAAGGCAGATGCATATGAGTCTAGTGTCTGGCACTTAATAGTTGTTCAATCATCTTAATTTCTTTCCTACCATGTGAATGACGATCCTGTCTACCTGAGTTATATTTCTCGTAATGTCTGGTTCTTTTAACCTTGCCAGCTTCTAATGGTGGTATTTTTCCTCAAAACACTTGTAATTTTTTTAAAAAATTCATTTAAATTGTTTTTGGTTTGTAATAATCTTTGTAAAATAAGAAACTATTTCTGCACTCCATTCATTTTCATGTCTGTGGTCACACCACGTGTCCTTGTGTGAGCTTTGAAGTCAGACAAACTTGATTGTTCAAGTGTGGCTCTGCCACCTATCGGCTGAGACTTTGTATAAGTTACTTCATTTCTGTAAATTTTACTTTTCTCATTTTAAAAATGCAGATAAAAGTAATCCAGGCTACAGATATTTGGCAATGATTATGTGAAAGCATGTAAGAAAATTAATCAGAGCCTAATTCATAGTAAACACTGATGTCAGACACTTCTTGTACTTCAGTTCATATCTTAATGATAAACATGGCAAAATTACAAAGGAGACTTAAAGCAGAGCCTTGACAGTTCTCCTCTGACAAAGTCAGGAATAGGAAAAGAGTGGGACTCAGAGACCTATGATGGGGACATTTGGGTGGTTGAGCCTGAGAACCTTGAACACCCAGAGTCCACTGAATCCAGTGATTGGCAGAAGTCCCTTCCCCTTTCCTAGAGGAGAACAGCCTTCCCTTTCCTGCAAAGGCCTTACCTGAGGCAGGCGCCTTGCAAGATGATGCTTATCTTCCTCAAGATCTACCCCTACGTCACTTATTGTCTACAGGCCAAACAATAGAGTCGAGTCTCAGCATAGGCAAATGGGAAAATACAGTCCGTGCTTTGAGAGAAAACAGCTTACACATCAAAAATTTTCTAAACCTGGAAAAAATATAAAGGCAGGAAGCAGGAGAATATGTGTGAGAGTGGTTTTTAAGGGTGTAGGAATAGAAGGAGCAGAATATAAAGGGAAGTAAATTGTAAGGTCGGTTGGAAACATTTATTGACTTGGGTGCACTCTCCCACGACTGAGGGCTCAATGTTGTATCAGTCTGCTATTGCCACAACAACCACATAATCTCAGTGACATGCCACAATAAACATTTATTTCTCACTTTGCTGAGGTTTAGATGATATAGTCTGGGCTTGGCTGTGTTTGCTGCAAGTTGTGGGTTGAATCCAGATCTGCAACTCATGTCTTTCATCTTCTTTGGACCAATGGTTATTCAAGGCATAGTCTTCTCATGGCTAAAGATAGGAGTTGAGAAGACCAGCCCAACTGTGCATCCATATTTTAAGCGTCTGCTCCTATAATGTTCAATAACATCTCAATGGCTAAAATAAGTCATGTGGCCAAGTTTAAGGTTATAAGTATCTGAAAGAAAGAAAATATTTTCATCGTTTGCATAGGACATGATTGCCTACCTAGAAAACAAGAACCTATAGATTAAATATTAGAATAGTAAGAGATTGCAGCAAAGTGGCAAGATACAAGATCAATATACAAAAACAATTGCATTATTATTTGCTAGGAAATAATATTATAAAATATAATCTATAAAGAGATACCATTTATAGTTGAAACAAAAGGGGAAATATACAAATATACAAATCTAACAAAAGCTGCATGGGACATGTGTGGAGAAGATGTTGAAACTTTTTGAAAGACAATAAAGAAGACCTAAATATTTAAAAGCATATCTTGTGTTCAAGGTTAGGAGGACGAAAATCATAAGAATATAAATTATCTCCAACAAAATTCTAAATTCAATTTAAAAACCCTAAGTAGTTTTTTTTCAATGATTTGACAAATAATTCTAAAATTTATATGGAAGGACAAAGACCCAGGAAGACCCAAGACACAAAAAAAGAATGAGGGGGGAGATATTCCTACCATAGATTAAGATTTATTATAAAACTAAATTAATTATCACACTTTAGTATTAGAACAGAGATAGGTAAATTTATCCTTTGAACAAAATGAAGGGCCTAGATTAAAACTCACGCTGGGGACTATGACAATTGGTCATCTATATTTTTAAAAAATTAAATTGGATCTTTACTATATGCCATAGCCATCTCTTCGCCAAAAAATAATTTTAGTAGATTGAAGAGTTAAATATGGAAGACAAAATTTTTAAATTATAGAAGATAATGTAAGAGGAGATCATTACAAACTTTAGATATGGGACATTTTTATGAAATAAGATGCAGGAAAAAATCAGCTATTAAAAAAAAGATTGATAAATCTGACTACACTCAAATTATCTCCACCGGTCAAGGGGAGTACCATTGGCATGAATTCTCCCAGGTAGTACATATATGAATGCCAAGTGGGTTCCTATGCTGTGGCATCAGAGAAGTCTCAAGGGAGGAAATAAAAAGTAGGAGCCACAGAGTCTGAGGCAACATACTGACAGGGTACACCTGCACAAAGCTGATTACAGCTCCTGTGGGACTGGTCACTGCATTAAAGCTTGGAGAAGAGACAGGCCTAAAAGAATATAAAGTAGTGCACAAGCCACTACACAAGAGTTAATTGTGCTAAAGTTAGGCGTAATTCATTTTTGTTTATTTAAAGATTTTTATCTAGTTATTTTATATTTATTTTTCAATAGTCCCAATATCATAAGTTGTTTGTGGTTTCTACTGAAATTCACTCAGAGTGGTTAATTTTCTTATAAGCCTAGTGATCTTAGTTCTGAGCTCTATTTGGTTTATCTTTCTCCATGAAAACTTGGGGGCAGGAGCAGCTAAATTGAGGATGCTTACATTTGGAGAAGAATCATGTTTGTTTCTATTAGAAGCAGGAAGGCACTATTGGTCTTGGACAACTTTATCTGCCTTGGAAACTTCTCAGGTTAATCCTTTTAGAGTCTTTGATTCATTTCCACCACCTTGTCCTTGACCCAAGACATAGTCTCCCGGTTGTAGTACTAATATAGGCATGTATCTTTAAGGCTAAGTTACTTTTGAGTTTATGATTCCATTTTCAGCACATATTTGTGTGTTTTTGTTTCCAAGTGGCAGCTTCTTCAGAGCTTTCCTTTATTTTCTGCAAGCCCAGAAATCCAATTAAAATATGTTTTATGCAAATCTCATTTTTTTTTCCTAGGAGGGCTCTTCACAGTATCTGGTCTACCCTACTGATAGAAGCCAAAGCCCTGGGTACATAATTTTGGACGGAGCCTGGTAGCCTAAGGTTGGCTGCTCTCAAACTACATCAGTACATACTTTCCTTTGTATAAAATATGCAATACTTGCTGCCAACCATGCGGTTTTCTCCTTTCTATCACTTCAGTCACTTTAATCCCTTAGGTGTAGAATTTTTAAAGAATCTCACAAATGCTCCAAGATAAAGTATGAAAGATTGTCTGCCAGTGGTTTTCTAACTCTTCTCCTGAAACTACAGCCCTTTCTCTGCTGTTTTTGTTCTAAAAGCAAAAGCAAATGAGCCTAATCATAACTTGTGCCTTGATCTAATTAAATTATAGCATAAGATAAGGACAGAGAAAGTTGACTAACAGTGCCAATGTGAAAAAATTGAGAATTTAGTTAGCAAATTCTAAAATAGTTTACAATTCTGTTTTCACTTTGCAATTCTGGCCTATAGCCAGAGAGAAAAATGAAAGCCAATTTGTTATTCAAATACAGTATAGCTCATATCAACTTTAAATCACATATTGAACGACTTCATTAGACTACTATGATTTTCCTGCTTTGCTCTATTTCTAGAAAATATTCTCTCTGCCTCTCTTCTCTTACTTCTAACCCACAACTAATAAAGCCTTAGAATTTGTAGTCAGAAAAACACAATCTACCAGATACCTTTTATGTTTCCCTTCACATGTAAACCAAAACGTGCATTTAAAATTCTGGCTCCATTTAAGATCCTAAAGGCACTTTAGTTACCACCCAACATTTTCTTTCCCTCTGTTGCCAGTTGAAAGCATATTTTCCAAGCTCTTATTCTTTTAGCTAGCTGTGACTTCCGCTTGTAGAGTTTCCAGTTATATTTTGTTAGTAGCTTTAATAAAACAAAGAAAATAATTCAGTGAATAATATGATCGGATCAAAATAAAAAATTTCACAGTCTCCCCAAAAATATCTACATCACTTTCCCAACTTTGAGTTGTTATGAAGTTCTCATAATTTTACATCTCACTATATTTGTTTTTGTTGAGAAGATGAGGCAATTAGTTCATACCTAGTAAAAGCAAGGAATGATGGCTGCTCCAAACAGAGGTAATTCCCACCAAGCTTCCAACATAAAGAAAAATAGAAAACTGGACAAAATGTTTTTAGGGATATGCTTAAGAGAAAGAGAAATCTACCAAGATAGTGAGGAATTATTGGGACAGAATGTGGAAAGTATAGGAGCCTGGAAAGGTGAGTCTGAGATTTGAGGCCATTTTTCCCCCAGGGAACATTTCCTGATTCTGGGTGGGGCAGCTGTGAGGCTGAGCTATGCTTTTAACAACTAGCAGAACCAGGGATCAGGAATTGGGGTCAGGGCTTGTCAAAAAGGTAGGGTCCTCGGCCAGCCCCGGTGGCCTAGTGGTAAAGTTCGGCACATTCTGCTTTGGCGGCCCAGGTTCAGTTCCCAGGCATGGACCTACACCACTTGTCTATCAGTGGCCATGCTGTGATGGCAGCTCAAATACAAAATAGAGGAAGATTGGCAATAGATGTTAGCTCAGGGTGAATCTTCCTCAGCAAGAAAGAGGAAGATTGGCAACAGATGTTAGCTCAGGGTGAATCTTCCCCAGCAAAAAAAAAAAAAAAAAGTGGTGAGGTCCTGGAGATACTCCTTCCTTTGGCTTGACTGTGCCTTAAGGGTGAACTAGAAGTAATGATATCTCCACAGTGGCTGAAATATAGCTTTACATAGTGAAATCCTTGAAATTGGAATGAGTGATTCCCAGATTGCCAGTACTTCCTAAGCATCTGGAAAAAGCAAATGTAAATCCTCTCTGGAGAAAGGTAACACCAGCTTAGGTCTCAGATTATGTATATAATTTTGTAAAATCAGCCTCTGGCACACAATGAAAAATAACCAGTCATACTAGGAGAAAATAACACATTCAAAGAAATCAGCAGAAACAAAAGAAAGAAACAGATCCAGAAGGTCTCCAGCTATTCGTGCTATATGGAGATATAAGACACAAACTGTAAGATAACTATGCTTTCTATGTTCAAAGAAATAACAGACAAGATTGAGAATTGGAACTGAAAGATAAGCATTAACTGAATGGAATTTTGGAATTTAAATAACATTTACCAAGATTAGGAAATCAATGCATAGGTATAACAGCAGGTTTGACCAGGCTGAAGACATAATTAGTAGCTATAAAATAAGAAAAAGAAAATGTCTAGAATAAAATACAGAGGAGAGAAGGAAAGTACAGAATAGTGGATACAAGATTTAGAAGAAAGAGAATTCTAATATATAAGTCTTTGAAACATCAGACATAGAGGAGAGAGAAAATGTGAGCAGAAGAAATATTTGAAGAGATAGTTGTTGAGAACTTTCCAAAATTGATGAAAGATATTAAAATACAGATTTAAGAAGCCCTACAAACTCTAAGCAGGATAAAAGAAATTCACACCCAGGTGCATCAAAAACCTATTGAACTCCCCCACCCAAAAAAAGCAAGAGAAATAAGACAAACTCTCTTCAAAGAAGCAACGATCAGACAGCCATCATCTCAATGGACAAAAAATAAAAACAAGCGGGGCCGACCTGGTGGCATAGTGATTAAGTTCACACACTCTGCTTTGGCGGCCCAAGGTCGCAAGTTTGGATCCTGGGTGTGGACCTACACACTGCTCATCAAGCCATGCTGGGGCGGTGTCCTACATACAAAAAGAGAGGAAGATTGGCACAGACGTTAGCTCACGTGAGCTCAGAGACAATCTTCCTTACCAAAAAGAAAAAACACCACCTATTTAAAAAAAATAAAATAAAAACAAGAGAGAGGAATAATATATTTATGGGGCTGAGAATAATAACTGCTAACCCAGAATTTTATACCCAACAAAAATATACTTCAAGAGTGAAGGAGAAGTAAATAATTTTCAGACGAACAGAAATTGAGAGACTTCCTCTCCTGAGGATCTGTACTAAAGAATAGTCAACAGGCAGAAGGAAAATAAATTCAGATGGAAGCTTGGGATGCAGGAAGGACTGGAGAGCAATAGAAAGGGAAAATATGTGGGTAAATCTAAGTGAATACTGACTGTATATAACAATGATAATAATGTGTAATTAAAATAGTGAGCTATTGGTGCAAGGATACATTAGAGCAATAAATTAGAATAGGAATCACACAAACAGACCTATGCATATATAAATTGTTGATCCACAAAAAAATTAGCTCTGTAGCACAGTAGGTAGTGAAATATGCTGGGACAATTTGATATTAATACAAAAAAATGAAAGTTATCTTCTACTTAACACATATGCAAAAAATAAATTCCACATAGATTTTAGATTTAAATGTGAAAAGCAAGTAATAATAAACAGTCTAGAAGATATTTTAAGAGAATATCTTTATGACCTTACAGTAAGGAAAAACTTCTCAAAAGGCAGAAAATGCACTAACCATAAAGTAAAAGATAGAGTAAAGTGGACTATATTAAAACCAACAATCTTTCCTTATCAAAAGACACTATTAAGAGAGTAAAGAAGCAAGCCACATGCTGGGAGATAGTATGTGTAATATGCATACATGACAAAGGGCTGACATACTGAATCTATAAGAAGACGCCTACACAAGGGAAACAAAAGAAAAAGTTAACAAGTGGGAGTACATCAGACTAAAGAGTTTCTGCAAGGCAAAGGAAACCATGAACAAAATGAAAAGACAACCCACCAATTGGGAGAAAATATTTGCAAATCACTTATCTGACAAGGGGTTGAGCTCCAAAACATATAAAGAACTCATACAACTCAACAACAAAAAGACAAACAACCCAACCAAAAGATGGGCAGAGGATACGAACAGGCATTTTTCCAAAGAAGATATACAGACGGCCAACAGACACGTGAAACAATGTTCAACATCACTAGTCATTAGGAAAATGCAAGTCAAAACAATAATGAGATATCACCTTACACCTGTCAGAATGGCTATAATTACCAAGACAAAAAACAATAAGTGTTGGAGAAGATGTGGAGAAAAGGGAACCCTCATGCAAACTGGTACAGCCACTATGGAAAACAGTATGGAGATTTCTCAAAAAATTAAAAATAGAAATACCATACAATCCAGCTATCCCACTACTGGGCATTTATCCAAAGAACTAGAAATCAATGATCCAAAGAGATTTATGCACCCCTGTGTTCATTGCAGCATTATTCACAATAGCCAAGAGAGGGAAGCAACCCAAGTGCCCATCAACTGATGATTGGATAAAGATGTTGTGTATATATATACAATGGAATACTACTCAGCTATAAAAAAAGACAAAATCGTTCCATTTGCAACAACATGGATGGCCCAACAACATACTTGAGGGTATGATGTTAAGTGAAATAAGCCAGACAGAGAAAGACAAATACTGAATGATTTCACTCATGCGGAAGATAACAAATTCTTGGATAAAGAGAACAGATTAATGGTTACCAGAGGGGAAGGGAGGTGGAGGGTGGGTGAAAGAGGTAAAGGAACACATATGTATGGTGACGGACAATAATTAGAATACTTGGGGTGACCACAATGAAGTCTACTCAGAAACTGATAAACAATAATGTACAGCTGAAATTACACAATGGTATAAATCACTATGATCTCAATAAATTTACAGGAAAAAAAAAAAGACGCTTATAGATCAATAAGAAAAAGACATCCCAATCAAAAAATGGGCAAGAGATTTGAATAGGCACTTCAAGAGAAAATCTAAAGTGGTTAATTAACATATGAGAAAGGGCTCATTTGCATTAGTAATCAGGAAAATGCAAATAAAAGCCAAATGAATAACCACTACATGCCCACAAGAACTGTTAAAAACCAAACAATGGGCAGTCACAAGTATTGGTGAGGAGGTGGGGCAAATGAGACTCTCATAACCTGATGATTAGAGTGTAGATTGGTATAAGACCTTGGAAAACTGTTTGGCATTAATCTCTAAAGTTGAACTTGCACATAATCTATTGATTCAACAATTACACTCCTATGTATATATCCAATGGAAATGAGTACATATGCCCCAAGTGACATGCACGAGAATGTTATAGTAGCACTGTTTCCAATAATAACCCCAAACTGGAAACAACCCAAAAGTTCATCAAAAGTAGAATACATAAACAAATCCTGGTATATCCGTTCAATTCTTATAAATTGCTTGAATAGACAACTGCAAACAACACTGTGGATGAATTTTGCAAACATAACTTGGAATGAAAGACCCCAGACTAAAAGAATGCATACTATATGATTCCATTTATATAAATTTCAAAAATCTAGTGCTAAACTGTATATTAAAGGATACATATGTATGCAGTATAACTATAAATATATGCACAAATATGGTTATCATAAAAATTATAAGAGTGGAAATCTGGGGGAGGAGGAAGTAAGGGATAGTGACTGGGGTTGACAAGGAGGGCTTCTGGGTCCTGGCAATTTTCTATATCTTCCTAGATCATGATTACAGCAAGTTCACTTTGTAATAAATCACTGAACTTAACAATTCTGTTCTGTGTTTCTTTTCTGTATGTATGTTTACATTTCACAATAAAAAAGCTAAAAGCTAAACTAATATAAAATAAATAAAATAAATTTTAGCTTGAGAGTCAAATTTTTGAAGAGATCACCTTTTGTTATTGTTCTTTTCAGACCGTAAATAGTGGAGAACGATATGTAAAGTGTAGAATATTTCATCTTGAAAGGAAAAACGCCTTGTGGATATAACAGAAGTTGACATGTTTGTTGTTTTATTTTGTTTTGTTTTTAGCTGTTCATAAAGAGATTGAGTAGTCATATGTCGTGAGCAGAAATGTTTTCTTGAAGGAGGCAATTTTTTTCTCTTCCTTTTCTTTTCATACTTAGACAACACACACTGAAGAAAAAAACTGAAGAAAAAACAAACTACTATGAAGGATACATTGCTACACAAAAGGGACTGAAATTCCGTACAAGAACATGTGGACCTCTCCCTTTTCCTTTGTTGATTCTTAGTTCATTTGAGCAAACTGCTTTTGAGTTTATACCTCCATCTTTAGTTTTCCCCCTTCTCTTAACAGTTTCTTCAAATTACAAGTAACCCTAAACAACTTTAATTCAAATGCCTTTAATTGTAAGTTGAAATGCATATTTTCCCATTTTCTACTGCTTTAAAACTTCTTAACAATGTGACCTCACTGCTGTTCTGAAGTTCAAAACCACATGCATAGCTACTAATCCATCGTGGATTTGTGCCAAGTGTCACTCCTGTCCTGGGCGCTCAAGAGCACTGATGACATTGTGTTCATTAGAACCCCCTGGGGATGAGGATCTTACACTCTTACGCGTGTCATCTTATTGATCCTCTTGTGCTCAAACACAGGCTGTTTTTTCAATTATTCTGAAGATGGAGTCAGCTTATTATATTGTATGGCAGTTCTATGCATGCTCCCTTTTTCGAACTATAGATATCTTGATAACTTTATGAATAAAACTTCTGTTCAAGTCAAAAGGAATTCTACAGAAGGAAGTCTTGTGGGATCTGACATCTATTAAATAATGTATTAAATTAACATCCCAACCTTCCACAACACCCAGTTAATCACTAAATCCTGTTAGTTGTTCTTCCTAAAAGTATTCAAGCCACCATCATGCCTTGTCCAAATTACTGCAAACGTTTTCTTAGGGTCTTCCTGCCTCTGATTGAGATCTCTTTGGGTGATGGTATTAAAAGGTAAAGATATTCCGTTTTCTCACTTATCCTGTTTAAAAGTTTCTTCCTCCCAAAGTTTCCCATTGTTCTCAGAATAAAGTTCAATTCATTAGCAAGCCTCCAAGATTCTTCATAATTGGCCTCTGATGACGTGAAGATGCTCTCTGCACCAAGAACTTGAGTTACTCTAGCTGCCCACAATGTGCCATGCTGTCTCCTGTCCGTGCCTGGGTACTGTTCCTCCACCCAGAACTGCCCTTCTATGCCTTCCTTCTTTGTCTGAGAAATTCACATGGTTAAAATATCTATTTCTTACCTGGCCTTTCAGTCTTAGCTTAGAGATCACTTTTTTGACTCTCCTTCTCTAAATACCCAAGTATGGATTACATGCCACCCCCGACGTGTTTTCATAAACCTCTATACTTAGCCCCATAGCATCCTTATCACTTTGAATTAATTGCTCATTTCCTTTTCTGTCTAAACCACAAGTCAATAAGCCCTTAGAGGCAAGGGGCTGTGTCTACAACATGGCTATTGCCGATGGCTAGCACTGTGCTGGCACAGATGGAGATCTCTACTGAAAAATGATGATAATTGAACGTGGAATGCATGAAAAAGTTCGGCTAAACGTGGGTTACAAAGAGCTGTACTATTGTTCACTATTGAATAGTAGCTACTGTTTTGGAACTCTGAACAGCAGAACGGTGAGCAAGAGAGCAGGTGTATAAGTAGCTGTTTTATGATGGACTGAAGCAGGGATGCTGTAAACCATTACCAGATGGGAAAATGTTTTAACAATTTTCTGAAGATCTGCTTCAAGTATCTTGCCAAACTAAGAGAAAATCACACCAATAAGACTAGCTCCAAAATTAGAGGCCATATTTTCAAACCCCGAATCAGAACAGACAGTCTGACAAATGATTCCTATGATTTATAAATCTATTAACACTTCAAATGTTTAAAAACAAATTGTAGTTCTATCCTCGATTTTTTGAGGAATCGCCATACTGTTTTCCATAGTGGCCGCACCAGTTTGCACTCCCAGCAGCAGTGTATGAGAGTTCCCTCCTCTCCACATCCTCTCCAACACATGTTGTTTCCTGTCTTGTTAATTATAGCCATTCTGATGGGCGTGAGGTGATATCTCATTGTAGTTTTGATTTGCATTTCCCTGATAGTTAATGATTTTGAACATCTTTTCATGTGTCTGTTGGCCATCTGTATATCTTCTTTGGAGAAATGTCTGTTCAGGTCTTTTGCCCAATTTTTAATTGGGTTGTTAGTTTTTTTGTTGTTGAGATGCATGAGTTCTTTATATATTTTGGAGATTAACCCCTTATCAGATGTATGGTTTGCAAATATCTAGATTGGATTGGTGGTTACCAGAGGGGAAGGGGGGAGGGAGGAGGGTGAAAAGGATAATTCGGCACATGTGTGTGGTGACGGGTTGTAATTAGTATTTGGGTGGTGAACATGATGTAATCTATGCAGAAATAGAAGTATAATGATGTACACCTGAAATTTATACAATGTTATAAACCAATGTTACTGAAATAAACAAAAAATTTTAAAAAAAATTGTATTTAATTTGACAATGAATTACCTTCTCTAAAAATAATTAAATTTCTTGGGACTAGAACTGTGCTGAAAATCTGAAATGTGTGGTTTCTGCATTTGTAAGTATATCAGTTTAGGATGTTTTTAATGAGAAAATGCAAATTGACTTAAGCCGTTTGGAAATTTACATAATGAATTTCAGAGGTAAAGCAAGTAATAGAATTGGCCTAATCCGGTGACTGAGTGTCCATTTCTTTGCTATGCCTTTAGCTGTGCCTCCATATGTCGGCTGCATCCATATATTGGTGGCTAAATGGCTGTGTAGCAGTTCTAGGCCTCACATCTGTATGCCACAACCTACTTAGAAGAGAAGAGGCTTCTTTCTCAAGAGATCTCAGCAATCTGTCCTCATGTCTCATGGGCCCAAACTGGGTCACATATGAAATAATTGCTGTGGCCTCATGAGTTTAGCCCTGGATTTCTAAACCTGTTCCCATGGCAAGGATAATGGGACTACGTTAGACCAGAGTGGTGGACACATAAATGAAAACCAGGACGTTCTTAGGAAGGAGGAACGGGGCAATGGATGCTGAGAAAACAGCCAACAATTTCCACTTTACTGAAGAATAGCATAACTGTCTTTCAATTATTTTTTAATTGTTTTTTAAATTGTTTTAATTGTTTTTGTAACTGGTTTTCAATTATGCTGTATACAGAAGATACAAGAAGAGTATAGCTTTATGTTGTATAGATTTTTAGTGGAATTCAAATTGAGCTTAAGCCTAGCTCCTAAGCATAAATCACATTTTAGCACATAGCATATGTTAATCTGAATGACACATTCAGAAGCTCACCACTAGAGACAAATGTCCACATGCAAAACATTGTTCAAATCCAAAAGAAGTATGGCCATTAAAAATATTTCCTGACTGGTTAAAAATGTCTTGCTGGAGAGTATTATTAATAAAATATGTATGATTATAAAACATGTATGCAGTTTCTAAATTGTGGACTTTATAGTCTGAGAATTGAAATAGACATATCTATATTGTTAAGTGGTTTTAGCCTTTCGTTTCTCAAGTAAGGTAAAAAACACACATATTATACAAAAATTTGTTTATACATCTTGCTTAGAAAATGCACTGAAATTGTGTATTTCACTTTTCTGGCTTCCTCAAGGAAATCACAACTCAGATTTGGCAATATGAGCAATATAAAGACAAAGTAAGCAATATGTACAACTTCTTTCTAAATTGAAACTGCCTTAAAGCACAAAACAAATGATTTGTTTTATTGTGTGCCTGAGTTGACTGTGCCAGCGGATCCCGTCTGAGCCCATGCCCCCAAGACCATAGCTTTATGTCTTTTCCTACACAGGAAATCTCATAATATTATGGGTAACCTACAAGTTAGAAACACAGAGGAAATTTTAAGCCATCTTTATTTTCTCCATCAACTCATTATTTATATTTACAATATTCTCATTCTGTTTAATTAAAGTATGCTTTAAATTTTTTTTTTTTGCTGAGTAAGATTAGCCCTAAGCTAACATCTGTGCCAATTTTCCTCCACTTTATACGTGGGTCGCTGCTTCAATATGGCCGACGAGTGGTATAGGTCCGTGCCCAGGATCCGAACCAGTGAACCTGGGCAGCCAAAGCAGAGGGTGCTGAACTTAACCACTACGCCACGGGGCCGGCCCCAGGTATGGTTTAAATTTTTTATCAACAAAAATTAAACTTAAAATTTAATGCAGTGGTGCTACGGAATTTGGTTTAATAAATCCAGACTCTCTCTTTAAGTAATATTAGGGTTAGATTTTCCTACCTAAACTAAACTAGAGTAAACACTAGCTCTATAAATAAAATAAAAATAAAATAAAATAAAAATATATTTTTCCACATTCAGTCTAGGAGCCTATGTGGAGATCATTTTTTAAATGAACAATAATAAATATGACACAACAGATATTAAAGAATTTTTCATATATTAAATAATTGTATTAAAACAATGAAATATTATGTGTTAATATGCATATATATATTTTAGATTCTGAACACTGGAAAATTTCTATGGGTATATATGTGTGTGTATGTAAGAAATAGAAAGAAACCTCTGTTAGAACTTCAGTAAAAGCAAAACTTATTGTCATTTTCCTGTTTTTACATGTACATAGTTGGCCAAAGTTATCCCATTATAAGAAGGAGACATGACTCACAAAACATTTCAAAAGTGGATCCTTGCACCTTCTTTGCGCCCCTAGAACTGCACTTACTGCCAAGGTCACTGTGGTTGCCAGAGGCCTGCTTTTCTAGGGTTGAAAATAGTTTGTTACTCAAGCAACATCATATTATTTACATAAATCTAAATAAATTATATTTATGGTATAATTTAGATAAAGAGAGCTTAGGTCAAATCAAAATAAAAGACAGGCTATTTGCCCTTTAAGCAACGTCTCTTTGCAAAGCCCAGAAGTATTTATAGGACAGCCCTCAGGACGCTGTTCTGGCCTTGAGTCCTTCACTCCTTTCTCGTGAGTCTTCAACATGGTTTTTCCAGTTTCCTACCTTCCAATTTATGCCTCCTGCACAAGAAACTAGATTCTGTAAAGTTCCTCAAATTGCTAAGAAATGAGGGATAAATGCAATAAACACAAAATATTAAGATAGTCTGCCACTAAAAAAGAAGGCCAAAGTTTAAAATTATTTCAACATTGCTAAACTATGCCAGACCATATAAAAAAATAGAAATCTCTCCAATTAGTATTATAAAGACAACGTAAATTTATTGCCAAACCTGACAAAATATGTTCCAAAAGAATGAAAAGTGAATGTCATTGAATTACCCATCTCTAAATGGCATTCACCACCCATCGTATATTGGTATGTGAAACAAACAACAACAACAAATGACCTTGAACTCAAACTTTGCCCTGCCTGGATCTGACTATTCCTCCCTCCCCCCTCCACTGAATCTCCATCCTGCAGGCTTAGACCACATCAAACCTCTAAGGCCAGTTCTGGCTCTGAGTATTTAATCAGAAAGAAGCCATTTTTCAAGGACTCAACGTCACGTTACTAGTGTTGTCCGGTGCTTTTGTGCTGGTTCTGAGATTTTGAGTTTTGGCTGTTTCTTGTGCCTGAATCTCTGGCTTGACAATCTGCCCAGCTCTGGCTAGTATCCATTCATAGAAAAGAGCTCTGACCCTGAGTCCTTGTTCATAGCTGAGGTCCCATAACTGCTGATGCTATCCTGAGGCTGGTTGCTCTGACTCACCCTCCAGGTCAGACTCCCTGATGCTGACTCAGGGTCAGAGCTGGTATTATCTCCACTCCACTGGACTGGACAGCCTCTCAGAACATAGGATGGAATCTGCCTCTTCACCAGCTGAACAAGCCCCACATTGGGTTTTGTTCTGGGTAGCAATCCGTCCAAGTCTGACTTCTTTTGCCTACCTTTAATGAAGTGGTGCCTGATAACAATAGGCCTTGTTTATAGATTACCTCCCTGCCCTTAATCACTGATCTTTGTGTATGTCCCCATAATAAGGGAAAAAGAACACTAATGTGGCACTACTATCTGTATCAGTTTTCCCATGGAGAAACACACGGAGATAAACACATGTATAGACACACAAACACACGAGACTAGATAGCAATTAATCCATAATTTCCTAAATGGGTAGAATTACATGGTTTTGATAGTACCTAAGGCAATTTCTTGCACCCAGTGGTAATTGATGAATGCTTGCTCAGCAATGCCCAGTTTCAGTCATGGCACTGCTTTCCACATCCCAATGGTACTTTCTAATGATGTCTAGACAAGTGTTTTCACTTTAAAGTCTTTCTATTCCTATTATACTTTTTCTTCTCAGTTCTCAGGAGTGAAGTTTTCTGGATAAAGTTCTGTAGCAAATCTTGACACCCGTCCTGGCCGCACCATTAAAACCAAAATACCTTAAGAGCAGCAATGTGGTTCATGGAAAATTGTTAGGACAACCACATTTTATCCAATATGCATATTCGCAGATACGTTTGAACACAAATCAACTAATATCAGTAGCATCTGTCTTTAGATGAATAGGCACATTATGTTCTTTTTTTAAAGATTTTATTTATTTATTTTATCCCCCCAAAGCCCCAGTAGATAGTTGTATGTCATAGCTGCACATCCTTCTAGTTGCTGTATGTGGGACGCAGCCTCAGCATGGCCGGAGAAGCGGTGCGTCAGTGGGCGCCCGGGATCCGAACCCGGGCTGCCAGCAGCGGAGCGCGCGCACTTAACTGCTAAGCCATGGGGCCGGCCCAGGCACGTTATGTTTTAATGTAAATATATCAACACTAAGAAATCTCTTAATAAATTATTCAGAGGAATCAACAAAAATGTTTTAGGGCAATAGAGAGATGACAGAGGATTAGTATGGGTACACACAAGGCAATGTTTCTGTTTGAAATATTGCTGTATTATTTGGTGGGGAGGCATGTGAAATTCTATGTGTGATGACTAATATGGGCAGCAATAGAGTTCCTGAAACTGTGGTTGTATCTGACTTTCAGCATTATTTAGTAGTACATTTGAGACATGTTACATTACAATTTAACTCATTGCCTCTCTGAATCAAATGTTACCCACCATTATCCAATCACCTACCCATGTATTTTCACCCATCTATCCTTGCTTATTGAGACCAACCCACTATGTCTCACCAAGACTTTCCTCCTGAGCAGCTCCTGAGGCCCCATTCCTCACAGCCCTCTTCCTATTTTGTCCCTTTTCAACTGTTTCGTTTTTGCCTTGCCTTCAATTCTCTCTCTCTTAGGTCCCTATGCTACCATCCCCCCCAAGGAAAACCCTATTTCTCAAGGCTGAGAGAGGAAGGACAAAAGCAATTTGGCTTTGAAACATGTAAGTAGATTCCTTGCTTTAAAGTTTTAACCAAATAAAGATCTATTGCCTTTACTCAAAGCAAAAAACCATCCCAGATTTGTATGAATTGAAGAGTTACATGTGTACCAAGTGATGTTTGACTTTGTCTCTATCTTAACTTGATTGCTAGGCAATTATGAAGAATAGAGAATAATAATATCAAACTAAAAAGGTCATTATGAGGATTAAATGAGATCTTATTTGTCAACATGCTTATGCTATAATCAAGGTAATGTATTAGTTTGATTTAATGAGGCTTTCCCATAACATTCAGACTCTTGTCTCAGGACAGAATGGTTCAAGTTTAAAATCATTTGCATAAATTTGGACCAACCTTTGTAAATACTTACATTTAATCAGAAGGTAGTTTCCGTATAAAACACTCACACAGTGGTCTAGTAACTGGCTTCTTGTCACATTCAGAAAAAAAGTAGTCATAATTATAAACATAAATGAACACTATTGTTTTAATGTAATATGTTTCACTAAAATGAATCACTAAATAGATCAAAGTAACAACGTCCAAAGAAAGATGTAAATTAAGTGGATGTTGGGATGGTATCCTTCTTATTGATGGGCTTCTTACCATAAGAGTAACTCTGTGGGTGGAGTTAATTATCTTCTTTATTTGAATTTGGTATCATTTGCCAAATCTAAAATCCAAGAGTAACAACAGCGAACTAGAACTAATAAAACAGCCTTCAATAAGGTAATCAGTGATAAATACTAAATAAATAGCTTTTCTTCAAGTTTCATAGCAATAGTCAATTTGAAAAAAGTGTTCACAAAAAGATCCTGTTCGAAATGCCAGCCACAAAAATTAAAAAACAAAGCAAATAACCCAACAAAAGCTTCCAACAAAAATGAAGAAAAAGGAAGTGGGGGAGGGGGGCAGGAGGAGGAGGAGGAAGGTGAAGGAGCAGGAGGAAGCCAGTAAAGTGATTTTTTAAAGAATTAATCCTTAATTGTGTCTTGCACAGTAATAAGGAAGAAATTTTATAAAAGAAGGAATAATAAGGAGGAAATCATCTTACCAGCTATGAAAACACATAAGCTCACGTTAATTAAAACTGATGATACAGAAGTAGACAATAATAGAATAAAATGACAACAGTAGTCAATTCCGTGCTTACACAAGAGTTTAATATATTAAAAAGGTAACATTTCAAATCCCAGGAGAAACAGACTAGTCAATAAATGATGTTATTAAGACATCTCTCTGTTTAGGAGAAAAAGAAATTGCAAAGCATAGTTTCCAGATGGATTGAACATCCTACCACAAACATTAAAAGTAATAAATAACAGAAAATAATATAATAAAATTATTTCTATCTCCCTAATAAAGACATAAAATCTAAAAATCATAATGCAAAGAAATGAGAGAATTTTTAAATTCTCTGAACTTTTCCCTAACAACAGACTGACGTAGCAGATTTAAATAAGGATGTGTCCTTAAGCTGTACACTGTATCATAGGTTCTATCAGCTAAAAATTTAGAGATAATATATACACAATGCATCCATAATAGAGAATATCACGCTGTCATTAAAAGAGTAAAGTAGATGTTCATACACCTCATAGAACAATGTCCATATTATGTTGTCTAAGAATGGCAAATTACAAAATATGTCTTATATGATCCCATTTCTTTGAGAAAAGCAATAAAAACACACCCATACACACACATTTACATGTGCCCAGAAAATTCTTAGAAAAATAGATATTAACCAAATTGTATTAACAGTTGATATTAATTGTTATTACTAGTGATGAAAACTGGAAGATTTTATACTTTCCATACTTCTCATTGCTTGAATGTGTTTTTTAATACAAACATGTGCTATTTGTGTAATTTTCTTTAAATACACTTTATTTTTTAGAATATTTTTAGTTTTACAGAGAAATTGGAAGATGGATCCGGAGTTCCATAACCCCACACCCACATTCCCCTTACATTCACTAATGTGGTATATTTGCTACAATTAACGAACCAATACTGACAACATTATTTTTAAATAAAGTACACAGTTTATTCAGATTTCTTTAGTTTTACCTAAAGTCCTTTTTCTGTTCCAAGATCCCATCCAGGATGTCACATTACATTTAATTGCCAAGTCTCCTTAGCTGTGACAGTTTCTCAGACTTTCCCCATTTTTGATGACCTTGACAATTTTGAGGAGCACTGGTCAGGTATTTGCAGGATGCCCCTCTATTGGAATTTGTTTGATATTTTCCCATGATAACTGGGGTTTTGGATTTGGGGGAGGAAGCTCACAAAGGTTAAGTGTCATTTTCACCACATCATGTCAAAGGTAGATACCATCAACATGATTTATGACTGTTGTGACCTTCATCACCCGGCTGAAGAGCATTTGTCAGGTTTCCCCACTGTAAAGTTACTCTCCCTGTCCATCCCCTTTTCACACTGAACTCTTTGAAAAGAAGTCACTAGGGCCGGCCCCGTGGCTTGGTGGTTAAGTGAGCGCGCTCCACTGCTGGCGACCCGAGTTCGGATCCCGGGCTCCCACCAGCACGCTGCTTCTCCGGCCATGCTGAGGCCGCGTCCCACATACAGCAACTAGAAGGATGTGCAGCTATGACACACAACTATCTACTGGGGCTTTGGGGGAAAAAATAAATAAATAAAATCTTTAAAAAAAAAAAAAAAAAAGAAGTCACTAGACACAGACCACACTTCAAGAGTGGGGAGCTATGTTCCCCCTCCTTGAGGATGGAGTACCTGCATAAATCATTTGGAATTCTTCTACACAGGAGATCTGTCTCTTCTCCCTAATTTATTAATTTATTCAATTACTTATTCATGTAAGTGTGGACTCATGGATATTTATTGCATACTTGGGGTTACAATCAATATTACTTTATTGATTTTATTACTCAAATTGTTCCAGCTTTGGCCACTGGCGTCTCTTTCAGTTGGCTCCTGTCCTTCCTCAACATACCTCCACCAGTGCATTTTGTTTTGTTTTTGAGTAGTTCCTTACTTTTTGACCCTACAAGATGGTCCAAGCTCATCTTGTATATTTCCTCTCCAAGCCCTAGAATCAGCCATTTCTCCAAGGACCCTGGTTCCATTTATTGGAGAATGAGTGTAAGAGACCAAGATTTGGGCACTAGGTGTGCTCTTTGCTACTGGGATATTGCTTCTAAGCTCTCTCAGCTGACAGAGAAAAGAAATATACGTATGTATTCTAACCCCTGTATATTCAAATATTTATAAATATTTCTACCTTTAACCATCTCTATCTATACAAAGGTAAGCATGAGTTCATACTGATTGTCTCCAATTCTAAGCCATTATATGTGGATCACTCTAGCCTCTTCTCCTAGTTTATCTGTAGAGTCCACTCCAATAGTGAGAAGTCTAACATCCATCATCTGCCATCCATTTACTTAATTTTTCAATTGTGGTATACATATATCAGTAGCAGGGTTATTCACCTGTACCCCCGTGAGAAACTGCTTCATCAAGTAGAGTACAGTGCTTATGTGCAGTTCCTTCTACCTTTGGTCTTACAGACTCTACTCATTTCCAGAGTTCTTTAGGTCAGCATCTTTTACCTCCAACCCCTTCAGTGAAGTTGTTTCACTTGTCTATATTACAGAGATACAGATATACAGAATATAGATATATTCTCTTGTTACAGTCTGAGTTCCTTCCTGGGACCCCCAACCTCCTAAATCAATTTTTTTAATTTGTATACATTCAGGTTCACTCCGGGGAAGTGCTGTAAAGTTCCGCGGATTTTGTCAAATGTGTAATGTCATGTATCTACCATTACAGTATCATACAGAATAGTTTTACTACCCTAAAAATCCCCTTTGCTTCACCTATTCATCCCTTCCCCTTCCCCCCCAAACCTCTGGCAACCACTGATCATTGTACTGTCTCTAAAGTGTCGCCTTTTCCAGAATGTCATATAGTTGGAATCATGTAACATATAGCCTTTTCAGACTGGTTTATTTCACTTAGAAAAAAAAATCTAAGTCAAGTAATTACAATATAATTGATTCGAAGTATGGAAAAAGGGACTATAAATATCTAGTATGGATTAAAATTTATAAAGGCCAAATTTAAAATTGTCTTTGTAGCACTTGGAGGCATTAGGAAACACTCGGCAATCATCTTTCATGAAAAAATCCCTAATTCCAAACCTGTAAATCACTGCAAGAGCTGTCAGCAGTGGTGCGCGGCCGTCTAATCACTGAGGATGGCGGTCTAAGGGGGCGAAGGAACCTCCAAAAGAACTGGGATTTATCCACAGCTAGAATTCAAACCATTTCAGGGATATGGTTAAGAGAGTAATTTTATTCTAAATTTGTTTTTGCAATACCAGACCTTGTAAGAGATCATATTATGTTTAAAGACCAAATACCCATAGGTATGATACAGTCAAAAATATCCTCCACATGTCTTAATAGTGTACTATTTAAAGTGAAAAAATTATACCACACAGAAGCATGAAAAGAAATGTAGTGACCACGCGGTTAAAGGGTATGTATTCTGCTTAAGGACAAACGATTGCTTCTTGAGAAACAGCATTTCGACAAACTGTGAGTAAAATTATTTTTAAGCCGTTAAATATTTTTTTGTTACTATTACATTAAAATCATTAGGAAGCAAAATAGTATTAAAATTGTGTGCTGGTCTGGAGATAGATCAAAACAAATCCTATGCGTTATTCGGATAGAAGATGCAAATGTATTTTGATTTTAGGCTTCCGGGTACTGCCCACCCGCCAGCCTGAGTCAACTACTCAGAGTGCTGTGGTGTCTTTGTTTCAGGCCAAAGCCAGGAAGTCCTGAACCAGAACTCTTCCAAGAAAGCCTATTCTTATGCGATATTTAATCTGATCTTTTGGCAAGTAAAACTAACGAGTAATTTTGGATTGAGCTTCTGAACTTTTTGGCTGCTTATCTAAACTGAACAGAAACAAACTACCGAAGCCTTTTGTATTTTTAAAACGCTTTCTGTAAGGAAAGAAGATTGTTATATTGTTTCTTCAAAAACCAAATCAAAGAAGTTTATAGAGTTGAGTTATGCCTTCTTGATTTGTGCTAGAAAATTCAACTTTTCTTCATTACCTGAGAATAATGAGAAATAAATATTGGCTCCTCTCAGAAGAGACTTCTCTTTCCCAAATCTTCGAGATGTCTGGGCTAAAACCACATCACTTTAAAAAGGACACCCTTGGGAATTATTTAAATTCTAAAGGTTTAGGGAACTGAGAATGTAAGAACCCAGAAAGAGTTGTCAAATTATCTAAGATTTTGTTTATTTCAGACCATTTTAAATTAGTTAGCCCATGGAGTGGCAGATGTCTTTCCCTGATTCATTTCAGAATCATTGTCTTGAGCAGATACTTTTTTGTAGACTGAATTTTAAGGAAGTGGCCCTCTTCTGGTTTCATTGAAGATGAGGGAGGGAGAGTTTAATTTTTATTCATATCAGTATGTTTCAGTCAGGCAAATGGAGTCAATGCGCCTTTTATCCCAACTTTTACTAGATAAAATCTGTATATTACTTTTGAAATAAGAAAACTGATACTAGAAGTTTCTTTTTCTCTTTAAAAAGAATGTATCTGAAAGTAGAAGTGGAGAACGTTTTGAATTAGGAAGCAAAACGCTGTCCCAAGCTCCATAATATATTCAAGTGACAACTGGTCACCCTGCAATTGTAGTGTAGCATCATATTTGATAATTCAATATTGTGCTTTTTGGTCCAGATGTTTCTCTTAATTTGTGACTTTAACCCTCTTTAAGAAATAGCTAAAGCATTTTAGAATGTCTGTCTTTGGAAAAAGATAGTATAGTAAAATAAAAAATATCTCTCCTCCTCCTTCACCTCTCTCTCTTCCCCTCACCTCTCCTTCCCCCCTTAAACTTTATTTTGAACCCTCATTTCCAGCTGTCTGAATCAGATCAGAGTTTGGTCCTTATTAAAAGTGTTAAGTTTTTCCAACTTACAGCAGAGACAAGTGCAAGAAAAAGGTTTTGCTCAAAATATTTTGAAAATCAAAAGGCAAGGCCCCATTGACCTAGGTAGTAAAGGGTGCACATCAACAATCAACTTGGAGGATACTTGGACTGCAAAGGGGAGGATGAGAGCTGAAGAGGAAGCCAGGGCTTCTGTATTGACAAGTGTCCCCAATAGGAAGCTTGTGCTTTGCCCCAGCCCCGGGGCCAGGGAAGGCAGGAGAGCCAGGGCTGATGTGCTGATGGGGGAAATAGGACTAAAAACCTCAGGCAGATTCTGTATGTTTGAGAGTATAGGATGAGGGTGTCACATTTTAGCACAGGTCCGAATCACCCGAGGGCATGTTAAACCACCCAGTGCACACCCAGTGATAGGTTCTGATTCAATAGGTCTGGGGTGGAGCCTGATAATTTGCATTTCTAACAAGTCCCAGGTGAGGTTGTGGCTCTGGTTAGGGAACATTGAAACCACAGGTATAGAGGACTTCTCTTTTATTTCCTGGGTGTAAGCCGGTGTGCCGAATCTTGTCCTTCTGCCCCTCCAGATCTACCTTCCATCCTTCTGCACCTGGCTCTGTGTTCCAGGAGGCTGTCCCTGAGCAGAATGGACTGAATCAATGGATGTCTTTGGTCTTTGGTGCTGAGCTGGTTTGGACCAATGGAGGACACTAACAGAAGGGAAGGAAGAGAGTGACCTTGGGTACTTATACCCCGGGCTCTCCCTCTGCCCTGTCACTGCAGATTGACTGCCTCCCTATATGCAGAACACAGATGTTGTCATGTTGTTAAGGGAACCTCTCCAGACTCCTATAACTGTTCTCTCTTCTTGTCTTTCAGATCCACTGCCTTGGGTTCCTACATACCACTTGTTGCTCCCTCCAAACCTGCCCCCATGTTTATAAATAGTGCCTCTATCAGTCTCTTCAAATTAGTATTTTCAGTGTGCCAGCTGTTTCCTGCCAGTACCTTGACTAACACAGCAGGAAAGGTGCTCAGCTTCATGTTGTTTCCCCCACGTCCAGCATGTCTAGGATGAGAGAGCCTGAAATAGCCTCACTGAGTTTTTTTGCAGCCCTGAACATGAAAACTTCCTGTGTCTCTCTCAAGAATGTGGAAGTATCTCAGAGACAGCCAGAGAGTTTAAAGAAATCCTGAGCCAAGATAAGGAGGACTCAGCAGTACTGCCAACAAGGACCCTCATCTGGTGGGTTTGAGGATCCCTTGAAATATGTCAGTATAGAGGAATCACAATAGTTAAGAATAAGAAAGACAAATATATATTTATCAGTAGATGGTAACACATGAAAACCAGATCCCCCTCTCCCAACGAGCGACACTTTATAAATGTGACTTTATAGATGTGACAACCCTGGGACTAAGATGGGTAGTTGGTTTAAAAGGTTGAATTACTGGCAGTTTCAACATAGAGAACACTGGTAATTCCATAGAGAGACAGGGAAGGCAAAACCTTGAGTTGACAAAGACCAGTAAAATGGGAGTACACAATAGAGCTTAAATTCCTGTAGTGGCCTCCAAGGTAGACACCAGTGATTCCCACTCCAAGTGTGTGTCCTTGTAGAGTGCTTCTCCACATTAAGCAGGGCTGACCTGGGTAACCAGAAGCGTCTTGTGGAAACGGCAGAGTATGGCCTCCGACATCAGGTCATAAAAGACATCATCGCAGCTTCTACTTTGCTCTTGGATCACTCGTTCTGGGAAAGTCAGGTGCTATGTTTCGGGAGTACTCAGGAAGTCCTACAGAGAAGACCATGTGACAACAGCTGGCACCAATTTGCCAGCCATGCGAGTGAGCCATCTCAGAATCCAATCCTTCAGCCTCTGTCTGTCATTCAGATGACTGCAGCCCTGGCTGATAGGAGGAGACCCAGGGTCAGAACCACCCAGTAGAGCTGCTGCCAAGTTCTTGACCCACAGAAACTCTGTGAATAGTACATGTTTATTGTTTTAAATTGCTAAGTTTGGGGTAATTTATTTCACAGAAGTAGATGACTACTATAGATTTCAGTAACTGGACAGGTGGTGCTGACATAACAGAAACCTAAAAGATAGAAGAAGCTTTATAACTGGGCAGTGGGCAGAAGGTGGAAGGACTCTGAGCAGAGTATTAAGGAAAACGAAAAGGCTTTAAGGTACTGTTAGCAAAATCATGGTGGCCTTTGAGGAGACTGCCAGTGAAGGCTTGAAGGAAAGTAAGGAGAATGTTAATGGGAACTGGAGGAAAGGAAATCCTTATTTGGTAGCAGCAGAAAGTTTAGCAACGCTGCCACCTGTGGTAATGGGGAAAGTAGAAAATACGCCAATTAACTGAGTACATCACTTCAGACACAAGCAAGTCATGTCAAGTGCAAATGACAACTGGCCATTCTGAGCCACCAAACAGATGCAAATCCCTCCGGTCAACTAACCTCTCAAGTAGCTAAGGAGATTTCCAGGTGTGTTGAAGGTGCTGCCTTCTTTCTTCTTGATGCTTATATTAGAATGGGAAAGGAAAGATAAGCTAAAGGAAGGACTGTCAACAAAAAGGAGCCAAGGATTATTAAAGTTGAATATTCCCAACCTCTACAAATGGCTGATATTAGGAAGTGGATTCTGGGCAGAGACCATATCCAGGATACTATCAGGAAAACGTGGTCTAAAGATGAAGTTGAGGACGTGACCATAAAATTTTTTAAGGCTTCGTAAAAAGCTAAGGGATCGCCTCAGAAAACTACTCAATCATACAATAGGGCTTTTGTCTAATGGAATAAACCTCAATAAGCTTCTAAGTTTGGGGTAATTTGTTACTCAGCATTAGCCAAGTAATACAATATGTTGTAGATAATTGGGTTACTTTTTATTGTTTTCCACAGCTAAGTTTGAAGTCTTAGAATTCACATCTACAACATTTTGATATCCCAAAGGAAAACACAAATTCAACTGGATCAAAACTGAATTCTCATTCTCTGTCTCCTTGAATGGAATCACCATCCACTCTCCTCAGTCATTGCTTCGTCCCTCCCCCCAGCTCTCAACCACAACCACACACACACACAATCAGTTACTGGATATCATAGATTCTGCCTCCTTAGCAGCTACCTACCTTCATTGCCATTGTCTTAGTGAAATGCTCCTTCCTAGATTATTGCAACCCTGGGTGGTCTGCTGGCTTCCAGTCTAATCCCTTACAGTCCCATCTACCATGTTACTACATGAGTGATCTCCCTAAAATGAAAATCAGGTTATAGCCCCTTTCTTGATATACAGATTTCTCGTTTTTTAGGAGAAAATTCAGCTCAGCACACAAATCTTGCCATGCTTCGATTCCTGACTATGTACCTGCTTTACCTTGCATAGCCTTCCCACATAGACCCTTTCCTCTGGCCATATCAGCTTACAAAGCACATGATCTTTTTTGACTCTGTGCTTTCACATCTATGGTATACATGATGTAGATTACTCTTCCTTTACTTCTCTGACTAGCTAATTCCTTTTTATATTTTGAAACAGTATAAATGTAACGTCCCTAACTTATGGATATGTGATATTGGCCAAATTACATAAAATCTCTGAGCCTCTATTTTCTCATAGGTGAATGGAGATAATGGTGGTGCTTATATTCCAGGCTTGAAGTGAAGATTAAATGAGATATTGCATGAAAAGTGTTGATCAGAGTGCCCAGCTTTGTATCGTTGCTTTTATGTGTTTTCGTAGCTGCATATGAAGAAATTTCTTTTCAGAACACTACGATCTCTTTAGAGAGAAAAGCTCTCATCATGCTAACATCCTAAGATACCACTTAGACCTCAGATGTAAACATGTCACTTCAAGTGCAAAGAACCCAGTCATTCTTCTCTGCTGGCTATCCTGAGCCATCAGACAGAATGTGAATACCTCTAGTCAACTCAGTACTCTCAAGTACTATTATTTCCATATGACTCTGGTCTTACATTCCCAACCATTTTTTCTTCTATTAACCTTCCTCCTAATTATTTTCAGTATGCTTTTTGAAAACATTTTCTCACTAAAATAAAGTCTTCATTGCATTCTCCAAAACATACTCACTCAACAGTCTTGTCTTACAATGAAATCTTGCTCCTGCTGTGAGGAGTGAGTGATGGGTGTTCATTTTCCCGCACAGTGACTACCAAAGCATAACAAAGGCATGTTTCCATTCTCCTCTTTCCCCTTTTCTGTGGCCACTTCTAGGCCACTGCTTTTCTATATTTATGAAAAGTAAGCAACCAACCAACCAAAAAAATCTCTTTGACGTTCCTGACATTTCTGTACAATTTGCCTAGTCTTTTTGGATAGAATCTGATTCTTGTCTCATTTTTTATATCTTCCCTTATCTTTTGTTATCTTTTTAAAAACACATATAGTCTTTGCTTAAAATTTTATTATCTGAAATTCTTATTGACCTAATCTTGACTTTTTTTGTGATCTGCCAATTTTTCCAGCATGGTGGATTGCTTCCTTGTGTGTGTCATGATCTGGGTTGTGATCTTCAGGGAACATTGAGAATGTCTTCCTCCAGAGTTGTGTTATGTTTACATTACTATCAAATCATAAAATTATTATAAAGAGTAGACATTACTACTTTTAAAAAAATAGTTTCAGTTTTCAGCTGCTGGATCCTATAGGAAGGATAAGTTCAAATCTCAAAATCTTAGAGCAGAGGCTCGTGGATACAAATAATGGAGGAGATTCTTTTCCCATCTTGACTCCAGGACGAGACAGAGAGCTCTGTTGGCATCTCCCTGTGACACAGGTAGTTCGCTTCTCTTTCACCTTTTCTTTCTTTCTTTCTTCCTTTCTTTCTTCCTTTCTTTCATTCTTTCTTTCTCTCTCTTCCTTCCTCCTTCCCTCCCTCTCTCTCTCTTTCTTTCTTTCCTTCCTTTGCCAAGGAAGATTTGCCCTGAGCTAACATCTGTTCCTATCTTCCTCTATTTTGTATGTGGGTTGCCACCACAGCATGGCCACTTATGAGTAATGTAGATCCATGCATGGGAACTGAACCCGGCCACAGAAACAGAGCATGCCAAACTAAACCACTAGGCCACAGAGCTGGCCCCTCAATCTTCCTCTTTTTGTGTGTGAGCTACCAACACAGCATGGCCACTGACAGATGAGTGGTATAGGTCCACTCCTGGGAAACGAACCCAGGCCACTGAAGTGGAGCACAGCAAACTTAACCACTAGGCCACTGAGGCTGGCCCTCCTTCACCCTTTCATTGAGGTTGCAGCCCTAGCTTTAGGCAGAGCACTCACAACTGCTACCTCAAAATACCTCAAAGCTTAACATCCTATTTCCAAAGTCATATAAAAGCCAAATCCTTGGCTACTAAGATTGGCAAGTACCCCAGACAACTCCTACCTAAACTCCCTCTTACTGCTCTGGTTTTCATTTTCCTCTTGGGTTCTAGCTTCCAGAAATTGCTTTTATGTATGCATATGTATATATTTGTAAATATGTATGCATGCATACATATATGTATATGTGTTTGAAAGCATTTAAGCATTTAAATTGATATTTGTTGTATTTTTTCCAGCATTTTCAGGTGGTACAGAAGGTTTTTCAGGTTGTCTGATCTACCATTTTGCCAGAAATGGAAGTCTGGTCTACTTCACCTACCTTTTTTTGTTTTATGGTTTCTACTTACTTCTAATTTCCATTTATTCAGAGCTTTGACTTTTCATGGCCCCTGCTAACAAATACATTCTCTTTGCTACCTGAATATCACGCGTCATAAATTTTCCTATATATACACCCAAGAGAAAGGAGGCCTTGTCCTTGCCAATGACTGTTATTTCTTATTCAGTCAGAGCTTTGTATACCAAGCCATCTCTGCAGGCCACCGGTCAAACTGTGCATTGGCTGCCCCATTGTTAGTTACTCATTGCTTGGTCCAATCAGCAATGAGCACAAAGGTGAAGCCATTCACATACAGGATGGATGCTATCTCAGCAGGCTCTGTCAGTGGGGCAATTCTCTTATATGGTGGCTATAATTATGAAAGTAATTGTGAATGACCTATATAGTACATTCTCACTATTGGAAAACCCAGGAATATGACTTACACACCAAGGGTGAAGTCCCAAAGCTGGTGTGATAAAGCTGTTTATTCTGTTTCCACTTCAGCCTAGCCAAATGCTCCCCCTGAATAGAATTTCCCCCAACTCCAGTAGGTCCCTACAAATGGTATTATTAGGCTGTCATTGATTCCCAGACCCCTGGACCTAGAAAGCATCCCAGAGACCATCTCTCCCAAAGTTAACATGGAACAGGGTGCCATTATGCTGTAGCTTCTAAGGCTGAATATCAGCATTTTTCAACCACAGTGTTCTGACACATATTTGTTCCATTAATTGTGAGATAATTACACTTTGTTATTAACAATAAATGTAAAATATTTATGAGTGACTTGCTTTATATTTGCTAATGTCACTTGCATTATGACCATCTGCATTCTGTGTGAAATTGTAAAAATGAAATTATAAGTAATATACCAGTGAAATCTCTTGGGTTGAAAGCTACAGACATAGAATTTATTGGAAGAATATCAGGGATTTGGGGAGAAGGGTTCAAAGTATTTCAGAGGATAAAGAATAAGGCTTCAGCATACACAGGAAGCAAGTCAGCTCCCGAAGCTAAGAGACAGGAACCACCACAGTAGTCTTATAGCTGGGCAAGGATGACGAGGGCCTCACCAGCTGGAGGGAAGGAACCTAACCATTTTGGTCTGTTTGTTTTCTACTCAAGATTAAAATTCTAAAACAGAACACCTGATTAGTCTAGATTTATCTTTGGCTAGAAGGCATCAGGCATCTGATCACAGCAGTAAGGATGCTATTTGACAAAGAAAAGGAAATGAAAGGAAATGGGTGAAGGTGTCAAAAGGTACAAACTTCCTGTTATAAAATAAATAAATCCTGGGGATATAATGTACCACATGGTGACTATAGTTAACCCTGTATTGTATATTTGAAAGTTGCTAAGAGAGTAGATCTTAAAAGTTCTCATCACAAGAAAAAAAAATTGTAACTATGTGTAGTGATGGGTGTTAATTAGACTTATCATGGTGATCATTTCACAATATATACAAATATCAAATCATTATGTTGGACACCTGAAACTAATATAATGTTATATGTCACTTTTATTTCAATTAAAATAAAATAAAATGATGACTTTAAAAAAAGGAAAATGAAGGCTGGAGTGAAATAAAATAAGACAAAGCAAACCCAATGCCCCTCAGCTTGCATTCCGGAAATGGCAGATAACGTGCAACCTTCAGGCTTCCGTATGTGCACTACGCTCATGGATCTCAGCTGAGAAACACTCTTACATCTATAGCAGCTTCAATAAGCCTTGCTCCTTTGCACTGTTTTCTTTCTCACTGGGAAGAGCAGATGGAGAGTTACAAAACACTGGGAACCAAGGATTTGTATAAAACCCTAAGCACTGAACTTCTTAGAAACTGCTAGTGCTTTAAAAAAAATATGTGTGGGATGCGGATAACCCCTGATTCAAATTTAGAATAATAACTAATGAGAATAATATATTCAATTTGTAAATATTCTTAAATCAATGAATGCAAACCTACCACTTGTTGTAAAACTGAGAGGAAATATACTCTTTACCGCCCCCTCGGCAGCCTCCTTTGTCGAACCCTGACTCAGTGGAAGGTTTGAGTGTCTCCCCCGAGTTCCTTTCTGCTCTGTGTGGACTGTGTGTGAGTGACGGTAACACAAGAAGCAGGAGTGGTTGCCTGTGGCTGGTGTAGGTGGTCATTCTTGAAGTGCCACTGGGCATGCTGTGAGGATGGTTCCAGATGCTTACTTGCCTTCACAACTTTTTGTAACAGGTGCAGCAAATGAACTTCTGCCCCTGTCTTCCTTAAATGCACACAAATAAAGCATTACCATGAACTGGATGTGAAGTCATGCCTACTTCCATGAATCATATTTTGTGTTCATGACTCTGCAACTAGGAATTAGTCATTTTGACCTAATTAGTTTCTTCAGAACAGGAAATGCTTGTACCAACTATTTAATATCCATTTATAATTTATATAGTCAGAGAACATCTAGAAAAACGCCACTTAAGATGTTCAACCAACAACAACAAATATATATATTTTTGCATCCTGCCATCAAAACCCCAAATGAACCCTGAGAGTCATGTGTTGAAACTGGCCGCTCTCCTACACTTGTAGAGGGCAGTCACAATCAAGGGCAAACTTTCAGCAATGTTGAATCCAGCCAAGGGCTTGACAAGGCTCCATTCAAGGAAAATGCACACAAACAAGTAAGTCTTGCTTCATGCACCTTTTAAAAATTGTATTTAAATTTGATAATTTTTTCATTTGACCAAGATGGCAAATTACATGGCAGACCTACATGGATTCAGGTACTCAAACCACAGCTATTGAAAAAGCAAGCATGCTAGCAGAAATATAAATAACTCTGAATCTGATGCTTTTTTCCCACAACAAACACACATACCCAAATGTATAGAAATGTGCCCAGCCCTTCACTTTATTTCTCTATGCATTTAATATTTGTGAAGACAAAATCAAAAAAAATTTAATGTGTGGACTGTCATTAAGATATTTTAAAAATTATTTGCAATCCCTACACGAGTATAAGAATCTGTTTTGCTGAAGAAGAGCAAAGCACATTTGTATTTCCAAGTAAATCGACAATCTTTTTGCATTTCTACTTCGGTTGAAGTGTATATAACATCTCCAAAAGTGACTGGGAAATATTTTCTAGACATAAGTATTTGGTGTTAATTTAAGAAACATTTGCTCAACATCCACTAATACATTTTATAATTTTCACTGTAGAGATCTTACACAGCTTTTATTAAATATATTCCTAAATATTTAATTTTTGATGCTAATATTAACGAAATTGTTTTATAATTTTTCCTGTTGTTAATTGATAATAGGTTAAAATAACTGATTTTTGTATCTTTACCTTGTATCTAACAACTTTGTTAAATTTACTTATTAATTCCATTAGATTATTTACAGATGCTTTTGGATTCTATTTCCACAATCATGCAGTCTACTTTTCCTTTTTTATTTTCATATATTTTAACATTTTATTTCTTTTTCTTGTCTTATTGAACTAGCTAGGATCACGGAGAGATTTTGAAGAGAAAAATGACCTGGTTGCATTAGTATTTTTAAAAGATATTCTGGTAGAGGTGTGTAATATTTATTGAAGAGAGATGTTAGGTCTAGAGAAATCTATCTAAGGAAGCAAATGTGGGAATTCAGAGAAAGACTCACATTCAAAAGATCGTCCAGAAAGACTTGACAAGGGATGCTAATCATTTATAGGGACTGAGATCTCTAGCCAGCATGGCTGGCCATTACATGAGATAAGGGACATCTTAAAAGAACTAACTAGGTTGAGAAGTAGGTTGAGAAAGGGTACTTCAGATGAACATATTTTGAAAAACTTTGATATCCAACTCAGATCACATTTCCAGATCTTATAAAACTAAACCAATAATTTTAACACCTGGATAGTTTAGGTATCTGCCTCACCCAAGGGAGGGAAGGCAGATGGCCCTGGGTAATCAGGGTTTGAATCCTGAGCCACAGCTAGGAGGTCTAAGTGTGGAATCCAAGGAAATTGATTTACAGGTTGAGCAATGGTCTGGGGCAAAAAATAAATGTCCCAATAGGAATTAATTTTGAACAGTCTGTTTCAGTAATCAGAGCTATAAAATACGAAGGGATTCAGGCTGTAGGAAGCAGAAGCAAATCAAAAAGGAAAGAATAGAATCCATGAACAAACTGTAGTTATAGATTAACCTCAGTTGTAAGGTAACAGAAAGCTAAGAGGGAGAGAAATGACCTAGAGACAAAGAAAGACAGGTAACAGGAGTCTTTAAATGAAAATTCAACAAATATTTGAGCACTAACTCTGTTCCAGGCCCTTTTCTGGGTTCTGGGAATACAGCAGTGAATAAAACAGACAAGAAAACACCTGCTCTCATGGAAGGATTTCCTTTTAGTGTGAAAAGACCAATACATTAAATGGGTAATCTGTGCAGTGTATCAGAAGGTGATAAGTGCCAGGAAGAAAAATAAAGCAAGGAAGAGAAAGAGTGTGCTGAGTGGAGAGTACAAGTTTAACGTAGGGTGGTCAGGGAAAGCATCCCTAAATTGATAGTATGTGCAAAGCCCTGAAGGAGGCAACAGAACCAACATTGCAGGTATCTGAGAGAAGAATGTTCCCGGCAGAGGAAAGGGGCCCCAGGCAGCCATGTAGCGCTGGGCCTTGAGAAAGGGGCACCTTTTTCTAATCACACAAAGGCAATCGCTAGGCTAATGATGATCCTGGGAACAGCTGGTGCAAAGCCCTGAGTTGGGAGTACACTTGGCATGTCAGAGAGCCCCAGAGAAACAGTGAGGCTGGGATGGACTGAGCCAAGGGGAGTTTAGGGGAAGAGAAATCCCATCTAATGGAGGCCATGAAAAGGCACCCTGACAGGTGTGTGTGCAGGTGCGCTACAGATGCATTGATCACTCCCAGATTTACAGTGTCATTGCGAGACTGACTTTAATATATAACCCATCTAGCCCATGACATTAGCCAGAATGAAGTCCAGGTTCACTCCTCTTTTTGGTACTATATCCATTTAAATCTCACTACTCACTTTAGGGATCCAGTCTCTTTAGCCAAGTCAGCTTCTTAGCTCCCTTCCTCCATTATTGCTTTTTAGCCTCAATTCATCTTCCATCCCAACCAGACTCTGTCACCGGGGTTCTGGCATGAAACAGAAGTTCACTTAGTTATGACAGTAACCCTATAGATTTTCTTGCTCTGGTGGTCATAAGTTTTGCAGAAACCCCAATCAGGGTAGTACAATTTCTTTTTTAAAATAGTATTCCCAGAGGAAAAATTCACTTCCACTGGAAAAACTCACGGGAGGTCAGTGGTTACTTGAGGTCCCTCCTGGCCTGAGCACTTGCACTGGAGAGTCATTTCATCAGGACTTCCCCGGGACTGGCAGAATTATGAAGATGTAGTGGGTCTGGGAGAATGAGGCATAAATAAGTTACTTAATTCCATCTCTTGCAGCTTATGTGTTTGTTCCCATGTGCTCTAGTCACAGGGCATCAGTGCTGCTTCTCCAATCAAAGCGCTTCTCTCAACTAGACAATGAAATAACAGAAAGCAGTGTTTCTTAGAGGTCTGATGACCTCTCCCAAAGAAATGATAACAGAGTTATAGCTTGAAAACAAAAGTTCCAATGTAAACTAAGTTTAGAAGACAATGAGAGGCTGGAATACTCAAATTTGCTAGCCTTCAGTAAACAGAAAACCATAATTTCAAAAAGGTAAAAATATATCACAGGAAAATCATTTTAAAATTTGGAATGATCCTTTCTCCCCCAGAAACTCTAACAGATCCATAATTCTCTAAGTATAATAAAATTCAAAGCATGTGGACAAGTTTCTCCCAATTTTCATGAAATTTTTATAAAGTTGAAAAGGAAATTGTTAGTCCATACATAATTGGCCAAAATTGAAAAATGTCTAAAGGTCTGGAGAGATTCAGGAAACTGAAACAATGACAGTGTCACCGATCTGTATTATATAAGGCCAACTCTGCTGCCCTCTGCTCTGACATTTTAGGTGGGTGGTGGGGCAGAGGGCCAAGGACAGGGGTAAAAGCAATTAGACTTGTTCTCAGTGTCCTCAATTGCAGAACTGCAATCAAATGTTGGATGCTACCATGAAATGGATTTTGCACAAAGAAGAGCCGGATATTGAGATGTTCAGAGGTTTCTGAAGACAGAGGAAGCTTCCTGGGCCAGCCGGGAATTTTCAGTCTCTGAGTTTCTCAAACAGAGGCCAAAGAACCACTATTCTTCACAGATGGTTATAGAAGAGTATTTCCCAAGTTTTAGTCATTTAAAAACTTATAGCATTAATTCACCATATTTATGTACCATGTCAAGTTTTTACATTAAAATGATAACTTTTTGCTTAAATAATTTTGTTGAAAGAAATAATATCTGTTATATTAAAGGTCTGATGACTTGGCGCTTTATTTTTTTTCTAAAATACTTTAAAATAAGCACATAATGTAAAAACATTCACTCATGTACCATCTAAAGTCACTTCATGTACCAGCAGTGGTACACATTCAACTTTACGTCCGACACGTTCAACTTTAGGAAACTGCCATAAAAGACACTTACACATAGAGAGGGACCTTTAGCATCCATTTCTCTGAGATCTATGTTTTTAAATAGTTGATAGCTGCTAAAGCATGACTTTTTCTTTTCTGCTGCTAAGCATGAGCAGTCCACGTGGTCCCATAGAAACTTCTGTATCGATAGATTTTTATCATTTCAAAAGTGCGTTTACTTTTATTACCTTATTCCACTACTGAGCTCTGCATAAAAATAGTAGAGATGAGAAAATAAACGTATATAAAGTTGCATTAAACCCGATATCACAGAGCTACTTCCTGATAGACCAAGTCTACAGGTCAACTCTGAGCCTGATGCTCTTTCCGCTAAATTAAATTCATCCTTAGTGAAGAGAATTACCTAGACCTTTTGTGTTTTACACACTTTTTAATAAGAATATTTTTCCAAATTAGTTTTCTTTTATTTTCTTTATTTCTCTGAATGGGAAAACCATGGCTCAGACAGCAAACAAAACTCTGGGTAAGTCTTTTCATGAATACCTTGTCTTTATACACTCATGTAAAGACAGTACACTCATGTTTTGAGTGGTATTCTGATATTCCAATAAATCAATTAAGCAACTGGTATATTTTGAAGACCATGTATGTGCCCAGCACTAAGATAGATGCTGTGGGACTTTAGGTAGAAGTATAAATCAGTGCATCAACAGCAAGCTTACAGTCTAATTAATAGAAGACATTTAATACAAATGGAAGAAGTAACAAATAGCTGATTTGATGGAAAAATCATATTCTAGAGTATTTGCATTGCCTTTGGATACGACACTTATCCTTTCTGAGTTCTTCCATTTGTAAAATAAGAGGGTTGATGTTGTTCTCTTCAATTTCTGAAATTCTAAGATTTATGTCTCAGCATATACAAAATTAAATAAAAGAAAAAATCACTAAAGAAAGTTGGATATTCTTTTCCTCCAAAGAATGCAAAAGTGATCAATCTGGTAGTCATTAAATAAATTTTGCAAAGCACTACTGAAGTGATACCCGTATTTAAGATTTAAGTCAGACATAAGGATAGGTTAAAGTTGTATTAAGTTAGTTAACAAAAATTTCTTGAGCAACTTTCATGCCAGGCACTGTTGTCGTAGCTGCTGGTGATACAGGGAAGAGTTCCTGTCCATCATGGAGCTTATATTCTAGAATTGGAGTGAGGTGAACCAAAGAATTTAGAACACTATACTTAAAGAAATTAAATAACATTAAGTTCAAGTATCATCATGATTTTGGATTGTATTGAATGCCTTTAAGCAATAATTGAGTCCGTTCCTTGTAACTTTCGTCTTTCTTCCAATGTGCTCCAATCACAAGGCATCAACTCTGACTCTCCAATCAAGTTGCTCCTTCCACCTGGACAGTGAAATAGACAGAAAATAGGATCTGACTCACATTCCTAGGAGCTTTCATCAGTTCTTGGGAGAACTACTCCTTAAAAACCACTTCAGATCTCTCCCTCAAGTTCTGTTATCAAGGGCAAATCCACCTCTATTCTGGCCAATTTCTTGCTCCTTCTTCTTCCCATAGGCACCCAGTGCCTTCTTTCTGGTGGCCTTCTGGTTACAACCTAAGTTAATCCCACTCCATTCTTTCACACTTATGGTCCACAAGACAATCCCACACATCCTCTAGTCTGACAAATTTAGGAGTTCAAATCTCAACAGAGCCTCGGCTCCTCAGTTCTACATCAGAGAAGCTAGTGCTTCCGTTACTGATCTTTTAGATTTTGTAGGCAGGATCCAAACACTGACTAAATGCAGGGGACTTGTATTAAGCTCTCAGAGTGGTCTCGTTAAAGCCCTTTTCTCTTGATTTGAGGTGAAAAAGGACTCATAGCATACCAACTCCTCTCTTCAAACAGCCTCTCCATTTCTAACCCTTACTCTTGCTGCCCTCTTTGTGAGGGAAAGGTTAAGAGGATTTGTTTTTGGCCCACCTCTTTGAAAATGTGGTGTTATTCAAGTTTACGAGGAGAACAGAAGAACTTATTAAGGAGGAAGGCAACCAGCAAAATCCAGAATGTGGGAAACCACAGGACAACATCCCAGTTTTTCAACAAATAATTACAAGGGGGAAAAATAAAAAGGGGGAAAAACCTATAAATTAAAAGAGGCTGAAGAGACACATCAACTAAATATGATTCATGGACTTTGGATCCTAATTTGAACATGCTACCTATAAAAAAGTTACGAGGCAATTGGGGAAAAGTAAACACTGGCTGGATAATTGATGATATTAAGGAGATACAGTTAAATTTTTCAGAGAGATAGTAGTATTGTCGCTATGTTAAACATCGCAGAATCCTTATCTGTTAGTGATACATACTAAGGTATTTATAGGTGAAGTGATATGATGTTTGGAATTTGTTTCAAAATAATGCACTAATGAAAGAAGTGAGGAAAGAGATGAAACAAGACTGGGCATGTGGCGAAGCCAAGTGATAGATACTAGGGATTCATTAGACAATTTTATTTGCAGTAAATGTTTGGAATTTTCCATGAAACTAAAAAGGTAAATGCTGCTTCATGGTCTCACAGCTCCCTTTGAATTGTGACATTGATTGTCTTGATGCCTCAACTGAAATACCCATATAGCATTTTTTGTATAATGCATACAGATGTCTATATGGCCAGTTCATGGGTTGTCAGATATCCAGCCCACTTTCCACCATACTGTATTTCCCCTTCTTGGAAGTTCAACCTGCACAACCAGTCCACTCTTTCCCCGACCCCTTCAAGATGCTGTTGGGCGGTCATATCACGCAGAGCAGCATGGTATGGAAAACAACTCCCTGTCTTTGTAAGCCTACAAGACACTGATTGACCACTTTGAAATTTCTACTACTATGGCAACTGAGATTAAACAAATTCTATCACAAAGCTTTGTGTAAGAGACAGCTAGTTTTCTTATTAGTCTTGAGGGAGTGACTTCGTTTTGAAGCCAAGCACTTTAAAATACATGCATCGATGCCTCAATTTTTATAGCCCTTTAACATAATATTTTAATGTAGATGATTTATGAAATATCAGTTGCAGTTTTGGAGTACGAATGGAATTAAATATCATTTAGAGTCTTTTCTTGTGATGACATTATGCCATTCTGGATCCTTTCTCTGTGAAATCGCTTCTCTTTTTAGTGTCTGTCGTAAATTTCATGATTGATTGCGGATATTTGTCTGCAGGGTCGAAGCTCTGATACTTCTTTCTTGTGTTGCGTTCTTTATTAGGTCACCCAAAAATAACAGCACCAAAAGCCATTATGAAGACAGACATGTAGAGGAATTTTAGGGTAAATCTCACGGAAAGAAAACAAAAAGAAGGAGGCAGATAATATTCCCTGCTTGGTGTTTCACTCTCTCTCATCTCAAATATTCTTTTTTTTTTTTTAATAACAGGGGTAAAAGAGAGGGCAAATTAAACTTTAAACTTTCTGACCACTATTAAACAAGTTACAAATGTATTTCAACCAGGCATCATGAGTATGTCATAAATTATCTGAATTCTCTTTCCCTGCTTAGGAATGACAAGAAAATCTCAGACACACACACACAGCCCCAAGATGACACTGAATTTATATCACTAAGTAGAATTTCCCAATTTCTTCATTTCATTTCCTTGCATACTAAAATAATGGGTTTGTGGATGTGCAAGAATGAAAAAAGAGCTAGAATCTCATCAGTCAGGATATGTAGATAGTTACAACTTAGTCTCTTATTAGCAGTTGGGAAAAAGAGCAAAGGTTGGCACTGATATATTCTCCAGTTAAGGGAGAATGGACATGGAACAGGTCATGGCCATCAAAATTATAGACAAAAGGTTAAAAATATATTAAAACTTTTACCCAAAATCTATTAATGAGGATCAAAATCATTGGATTAAGTAAAATTTTAATGTGATGGGTAAAACCAATAAACCAAATTAGCCTGATAATGTTTTTCATAGAACTGCAAATCTAACAAAACAGAAGAAGGAAATAGGTATGATAAGTTGAGCCCGAAAAGCAATTATCTAAGTATGTTCTATAAATGTATTGAAATAATTGGGATCATATAGTTTTGCAAATGATGAAGGAATATATACCTGAGAAGATGCCTAACCAAGGAAAATGGCTTCTGCTAGAATATCAGCCAGAAGGGAAGGAAAAGAGAAGCACATATGACAATGCAACTGATCGAAAAAACAGAAATTATCTTCAAAGAATTTTGTGTTTCTATCAACCCCTTGGACTTGCAAATGATATTGTTACAGCATTACATGGATGGTTAGCTCTTGATAGTAACTATGTTTACGTGCTTATTATGTTTTAGAAATTGTTCTAAGCGCTGCACCAATCCTTGCAATCTTCATAACAATCCTATGAGAAAGCACCATTATTATGCCTGGTTTTACTTGTGATAAACTGAGGCACCGAGACATTATATAACTTGCCCCAAGGAATGGTTGAACCAGAGCCATCACTCTCTACTACCTCTTGCCTTTCAAAAGACAAGACTAACTTACATTAGATAATTGGAAAACAATTATAAATGTATCACAAGCAACCTACGTGCCCATCAAGGGACAAATGGATAAAGAAGATGTGATGTATATACACAAAGGAATACTACTCAGCCATAAGAAACGATGAAATCCAGCCATTTGTGATAACATGGATGGAACTTGAGGGTACTATGCTAAGCGAAATAAATCAGAGGGAGAAAGTCAAATATCATATGATCTCACTCATAAGTAGAAGATAAAAACAACAACAAACATAGAGACAGAGATTGGATGGGTGGTTACCAGAGGGGAGGAGGGGAGGGGGGAGGGCGAAAGCAATGATTAGGCACATGGGTGTGGTGATGGGTTGTAATCAGTATTTGGTTGGGGAACATGATTAATCAATGCAAAAATAGAAGTATGATGATGTATGCCTGAAATTTATACAATGTTACAAACCAATATTACTGCAATAAAAAAAAAATTAATAAAAAAAAATAAAAAATAAATGTATTACAAAAGCTCTGTGTGCAAACCAAGGAAACATAGAGAATGAAATTGCGTGTATTAGAGAAGGAGAATGAAAAACATTTATAATATTTAATTGGGATAAATGCAAGCTAAGATACTTTCACATCTGTCATCTGATTCAAGGGAGAAAGAAAAAAAAAATAACCTGCACAAAGACGGTACAGAAAAGAGATACGATAGATCACAGTCTCAACCAGAGTTAGCAAACTAAATTAAAATAAATCCAAAAATCATAACTAGGACCTCAAGAAGTAATAACCTTTAGGATGTCCTACCAACCTACATGGTCAGATTATTCTTTGCCATCATGCCATTTAGGGATGCACCATCTGAGGCTCAACAGTACAGGGAAAAACCATGCAAATAGCTAGTAAACTTATATTTCCTATTCTCCAGGCACTGTGCTTTACATGTAGTATTGTGATTTTCATTATTACTGTTGATGACAAAAAGTCAACTTTTTCCTTGGTGTGGTCCAAAATCAGTATTAAAGCAGACAAGGTAAACTCAGCAAGAATGACAAGGCCAGGCCGGAGGCAGTAAGGACTGTGTTGAAAAACCCCAGTCAGAAAGCCTGTGGCCGTGAGACCTTTACCAGAGAGACAAGATCAGGCCCGGCCACTGTTCCCAGCGGGGACTTGGTCCTGTCCAGATTCTCTTCAAAGTAGTCCCTGTGGTGGAAAGTTGTGAAGGGATAGTTTACAGCTGATAGTAAAGATTTGCTTTTTTGAAATTTTATTTTAATAAAGAGCAGAATGAAGTGCTGCTTTAAAAATGATAAAATTTAGTTTAGACTTAGGAGAAATTTCTTGGCTGTAAAAGCCTACAGTCTCTGTAGCAGCATAGCATAATAAAGTATGGACTCACCTCCTCCTAGTATTTCTACAACTGAAGGAGAGAAGGATATTGCTGGCCTGCCTGGAAACAGGGGGAGGGACGGAATGACTTCAAGGATTCTTCGGTGCGCATTGATTGTGGGATTATACAGGGAAGAACAGAGCCTAGTCTACTGTTCAGTCTTTGGTTTACACTCAAGTGATTGAAAAAAATATCTAAATAAAAACATTAGAGTACATGAGTACATGAACTCATTATGATACCTTAAATATACTTACATCAAAATCCTGGCGGGTGTGAAAATGTGTTTCTCCTGTCTTCTTGTATCTCGTATCTGTCGTCCTCGGCAAATTTAGCCCTGGTGTAGCCCTAGCACTGAGGAAGGGGTTTCGAATTACTGATGAGGTCTTCTGCCTCTTTAAAAGTGGTATTAAGAGTACCTAGGAGTTCTGAGCAATATCATCCCTTTTTAGATCTGTCCATTCATCATGATCCCGTGCCAGAATTTGTTAGGTAAACATGATTGACAGACAGCCATCTTTATCCTTTATATGACTGGAGGTCAGCCGTGGTGGAAAGTAATGCTTTCTTAATTAGCTGTTAGAGGATTGAGTTTCCTTTGTGTGGGTCGCATGCTGCTCTCTCTCTGAGCCAGTATCCAAAGTGGATATCTCTTATGCCTTTCGTGCTTGGTATAACTCAGATGACTGAAGAGCGGTCATAAAAGATTCATATTGAAGCTGTTTTATAAAAATTTGCACAGCTGGCAAAAAAATCAAGAGAGAAAACATACTTGAAATAACAGAGTCCTCAGAAAGGAAAATGAGCAACAGTTTCAAGGCTGTCTTGGCAAATAGTGACTGCAAAGAGAAAACTGTTTTGTCACAATATCTCTGCTGCAAAAACAAAATAAACATAATTTTTAACTGTAATGTGCAAACTGTAATTTCCCTCTGAGGAATTGGTCCTTCCATTTAAAGGTAAAATAAATCCCTGAAACAGTTTTGCTTTGGCAGAGTTTGCAAGAAAAACAACGAAAGCATTCGTGACTAATTCAATGGCACTGTACTTCTTCCGCATCTTTTGTGAGGCAGGATGTTCACCTCAGAAAAAGCTGATGATTTTTATGCCTAAAACAATTAATTCAGCGATATGTGAAACCACTGTGAAATGAGGAATAGATGTGCACAAAATGTTAATACATATTCAAAATACATGCTTTTTATTTAAATGTAAAATGGTTGGGTTACAAAAGAAACACTTTCAAACTTATAATACAAACTTCTAAGTAGTTTATAAATACAGTGACTACATAACGACGGTTCAGTAAAAGGCTAATATTATATTAAGATCCTAAAAATAAATTTTTCACCTAATAAATCAAAAAATAAAATCAATTATTTGAATACAATGCATAAGTAGACCCAAACTCTCTTTTTTGCATCCAAGTTTTGCATTGAAGCCCATCTATTGATTTTCTCTGTTGTTTTCTGTTTCCAGTTTCATTTATTTCTGCTCTTTTCTATCAATTATTTTCTTCTTCTTGAGTATATTATACTCTTCTTTTTCCAGTTTCTTAAAGTGAAAGCTTAGATACTTGATCTGAGATTGTTCTTTTCAGACCTTTCTTCCATCACGAGCTTTTTTTTCTCTCTCTCCTTTTTTCCATTAAGAAGTAGAATGGTGTTTATAAGAGCTTGAGATCTGGCACCAAACTGCCCGGGTTTGAATCTGAGCTCTGCCATACTAGCTATGTGTGTGATCTTGGGAAAATAACTTAAGCTCTCTGGGCCTCAGTTTCTTAATTAGTGAAGTGGGGCTAAAAATACTTTTTGTCCATTAGATTGTTGTAAGGAATAAGTGAGTAAAGATACATAAAGAACTTAGAAGTTCTTTGCAATACGTGCAATTTGAATGCTATTATTATTGCAAGTGGCATGCATTCATAAAATGTGCAGGGCGTACATCAAGTCTACTCAACACTAAATAGGCTAACATCATTTATAACACATCAGCATTAGTCAGTAATTCCTTGCTTTTCTGTTTGTGCCTCGTTTCTCACTGTATATACAAAATACTGGGTTGTATTTAGGAAAGAGGAGGAAAATCCGTGTACGATGTTGATGGCACCTGTCACCCAGTGAAGCTCTCTAAGCCATTCGTATGCAATTTCAACACAGAGAGACTTGGAGAAGAGAAGTCTCTGCTGCATGTCTTGTTTATGACAAGAATTGACTCATTATAAGTTGTCCTTGTTAGCTCATTAAGCTCCAGAAAATTAACGCATTACTAATCTATATTCCTTCTCTTTTGAGTGACCTGGTGGATACATTGTTTAAACAACAAACAACAACCTGCAAAAGCAGGTAGTTTATTTCAAGCAATGACTCCAAGGCAAGATGAAATGCATGGTTTGAAAAAATCAAGGATGAAATGGTTTTAGGAGACGTCCCAAGATGTAGTTTTGCTAGTTTCACGCTTGACATCAAGCAGGCAAATGCTTTCGCCCTGCATCTTGCAACTTCAGGCAGCAAAACTGGTCTGTACCATCTGAAACATGGACCACATTTGAAATGACTTGAATTTTTAACTTGCTAAGGTTGAGTTTTTCCCACAAAAGGGTCATAATGGCTGACAAAGAAATCCACATATAAAATTTGCTTACCTCAGTTTAAATGAGCCGTTTAATCTGCAGCTGGTCTGGCTGCATGTGACCACGCGGAGGATGCCGAGCAAAGCAACAGCAGAGTCACACCGTGTGCACGGCCGAGATTCGTGTTTTTACACCATTTCTTGCCAACATGCAGCATCTTTGCTTGCGGTGTGTGCCTGTGGGAATGGTAGCCAGGGTGGAGACCGGAAAAGAAGAGGATAACCCCCTCTACTGAGTAGTTATTATGTGCCAGGTACTGTGCTGGGTAAGCCCATGACATATTATCTCATTTGATCAATTGAATGAAAGCAAAATTAGAAAAGCGTTTCAGAAGGAACAACTATGTGAGGCTTGGAGGCTGCAAAGATGAGCTGTTTTGGCCAGCTGGAATACAAATCGCCGAATAAGATTTTAAAATGCTCATTTGGGGACAGTTTTTTATGCATCTCTTTTCTTCTGTGATATGTGATCGATTGTGGGGCCAGGAGTCTTCGTTGCTCTAGGTATACTCACGTCCCAATATTAATGAATACATAAAGTTTAAAATGCATTGCCTTCATTAAAAGAAAACTGTTACAGGAACAGGTTTTAGCTGTACATTTTTATTAATCCTAATTCCTTTTGCTGAGATCCAGTTTTGAAGGGAAAGTGCTGCTGCTTTGGTGTTTCATCTCATTCAAGTACTCCATGGAAAACGGTTTGCTGGAAATTTATAAACTAACGCAGCATTATGGGTCTAAGTAGCTGGAATAATACCTGTATAAATGGAATCTGTACGGCACAATACAAGGCCCTTCCCCCACTCACTTATATAATAATCCTGGCTTTCAGAAGACTAATCACACACACCATCTACACAGCATCTAATTTCCTCATCAGATTTCTCTGCTGGGTTTAGCCATGCTTGTCAACTTCCCAGCTCTCCTCTTTAATAACTGGGTTTATTCTTAGTGTCTCGCCAATAAACATTCCTATGAGCAAACCCATGAAAGAATGAAGTCCGAATTTCTTTATCTCTCCTTGTTTCAAGAAGGGTTTTCTGCTCACACTCCTGGGAAAGGTCACAGGTAATTTTGGCTGGTCACTTTAGGGTGGCAGGATTGCAGCGAGCACATTGGGCTCTTTTGTTCAAGCATGCCACTGACCACCAAAGGTGACCACACGCTGTGGGGAGACCCTTTAGAAAAGAGAGCAGGCGATAGTGTATGCAGTCGACCCAACTCAGCCTCCCTTCCAGCACAAATTAAGTGGCTTCTATTCAGTTTCAGAACAAATGCAGCTTTTCTGCAAGCAAACTTGGCATCTTTATTGCTTACAAACTGGACATTGCTGAATGTTTACAAGGAGTTTTAAGATCACTTATTGTGGCAGAGAAAGGTGCTATGAATGAACTGAAAGCTAATCCTTTTCATATTAATTTTATCATTTTACAACGGAAAGTTCATTTAAATCTTTCCCACGGAGTGTCTTCAAAATGTTTGCCTTTCTAGAGCCTCAAAAGGAAAGCGGACACCCAGTCAATTGTGGAAATGCATAACTACTGAACTGGCCATTTATAAATAGTATTGATCTACAGTGCTATATAGATTTAATTGTGTTCCCCCCAAAAAAACCTTTGTTCGAGTCCAAGCCCCAAGTGCCTCAGAATGTGCCCTTATTTGGAGACAGAGTCTTTACGGAGATCATCAAGTTAAAATGAGGTCATTAAGGTGGGCTCTAATCCAACATGACTAGCGTCCTTATAAAAAGGGGAAATTGGACATAAATACACACACAGGAGGAATGCCACGTGAAGAAGGCAGAGATCAGGATGATGCAGCAGAAGCCAAAGACTGCCAGCAAACCACCAGAAGCTGGGAGAGAGGTCTGGAACAGGTTATCCCTCTTAGCCCTTTGAAAGAACAATCCTGCTAACACCATCGTCTTGGACTTCCAGCCTCCCGAACTGTGAGACAATAGATTTCTGTTGTTTAAGCTACCCAGTCTGTGGTACTTTGTTATAGCAGCCCTAGGAAACTAGGATAAACGCTAATGATAAGTTCCAGGATATTTAAAAAAAATAGACGGATCTGAAAATTCACTCTATGCCCACAGATAAGTCAGTGGAAGTTATAAAAGTGTGGGCTGGATTCTGCTGTTATGTAAGCTTCTTCTTGGGCAAGTTAGTCTTGCTCTCTCCTTCTACCTATGTGAGTATGTAAACTGGATACACGCTCTATCACCCTCAAAAACTCAGAAAACCTCTAAGCCGGAGTTTCTCAACCTCTTCTCTGTAACATTTTGGGTTAGATGATTCTTTGTTGGGGGCTGTCCTGAGCATTGTAGGATGTTTCACAGCATCCTTGGCCTCTACTCACTAGATGCCAATAGCATCTCCCCTGGGATGCTATTGTCACAATGTCTGCAGACATTTTCAAATATTCCCTGGGAGAAAAAAATCATCCCCGGTTGAGCATTACTACTCTAAACATATTTTCAGGGGGGTAATTGCAATCTTTTTATGCAAAAAAAAAAAATTATAATTGATATTCCCTAATCACTGATTTTCACGGCCTTCAGAGAATTTTTCCAAATCTTAGTAATGAAGGCCTTGTTTTATTCACAGGCAAACCAATCCTATTCAATCCTATTCTAGCAGCATTTACCCAGGGCATCTCATTGACATCCTAAATTAGGCTGGAGACTCCTTGACACATGAAACTTACTAAAGTAGCCTTGAAAAGTTATCCCTCTTCATACCCGGAAAGGGATCCCTCCTCAGTTAATGTGTCAGTTTGGCAAGCAGCATCTCCCTCTTCTCCTGAGGGTGAAAAGAACAGTTTATGTGAGTAAACATCACTCCGTCTGGAGGAAAGGGCGGTCTTCCATGGCTGTGGGCTGCCTTGCCACAGTAAATACTCAGTAAATATTTGTTGGGATCAATGAATGACTCTCGTTCCTGAAAGACAAGACATAAACATAGGAAGTTTCAGGTAAAACATACTGAAAAATTGTTATATAGTTCATGCTTAGTGAGTGAAATAAATCTATTCTTGTTATTCTACACCATTTTTTGTATTACACATTTTCAATCCCAAAATATGCATTTGGCCCAAAAATAGAGAGTTTCTTCTCTCTTGCTTGCCTTGAATGGGAGGTACCAGTCTTCATCATCCTGGTATTATTGTGCTGTGCTGTTTAGATCCCAGGCTCTGGATTCAGACAGACGTGGATACGTGGGTTTGAATCCCAGATGCGGCAGGAAGCAGTCTTTTGCCAGTTCCTTGTCCCAACTCAGCTTCAGTATTTTTATCTGTAACATGGGAATAGTAGTGCCTGATAGAGTTATTAAGGGATCAAATAGGATAATGCTTGCAAAGCACTTAGCTTGGTAGTAAGAGCACAGTTACTGTTAATTATTGTTTAAAGAGCTAGACATTTTCCAAATTGGTCCACATAAATATTTTCTTTTCCTAAATCTTTCTAAATGACCAAACTCTCCTGCCACAGAGATTTTTTTCCATGGCTTTCCAGGATAACAATAAATAAGGAAAGTCTTTCTAAACTAGGGGTCGGCAAACTTCTATAAAGGAACAGGGAGAAACACTTTAGGCTTTGCCAGACAGACTCTGTCTCAACTACTCACCTCTGCCACCATTGCATGAAGACAGTCATAAGCACTGCGCTAGCAAATGAACATGGCTATGTTCCAATAAAACTTTATTTACAAAAACTTTATTACAAAAACCCAGAATGGCTGAGTTTGGCCCACAGGCTGTAGTTTGCTAACATTTATTCTAAAAAGAATGAGCAGCTGCGCCTTTTTATATGTCACTACCCAAGCTTTGTATGTTGGTGCTTTATTAAAAAATCACTTTAGGTATAAACCATGCCTTACTCTTTTTCCTTAAATCTTTGCATTCCTGTATATGATTCAGAATAATAGTAATTAAATTGGATTTGTAAACTGTGAGATGAAATCAAGGCTGAGGACATCAACAAGTCATTGTAGTAAAAAGAAAGGTGGGTGGATCTTATGTTTCATTTCTGCTCAGGACTACAAGTTGGGCATGCCTGGGCTGCAGGCTACTGTACCATCCTACCCATGACGCAGCTGGAGGGGCCTCTACAGAAGCCTGGGGGTGTGTTGAGTTGGCCCTTCTCCCGCTGACCTTATCAACCACAGGTGAAGATGGATCTCCTGGTAGGACATCCCATGATATCAGAAGCGCTAAGGCAGGACCTGCATCTCATACATCACAGTGGCCATAAGGACCCAGTGCCAGGATTGTCATAAGCACTCAAGATTTTGTGACCAATTTATGTTTACAAATCTTTGATCCCCATGGTCCAGACTTTGAGTGGTATCACATTTCAAAGAACAGAGTCGACTTCACAAAAGTCATTTCAAAAAAACCTCAGTGGCTTATTTCAATGTTTAATACCATAGAGGGGATTTTTAGAGCAGACAATGCCTCTAAAATTCCATTTTTTCCTGCCATCTATGTCTTTGTTTAATGTAACTTATTAAAAAATATATATTAATACCACTACATGCTAGACAATGTTCCTAGCCCCAGGGATATGGGATCCCTGTTTTCGTGGTCAGGAAGGTCCCTGCCACGACATATTCCCGAAAACAAAATACCAAGCCCTGGCATTTGTGCCTCCTGTCATCCTTTCCTTTCCCTTTCCTTCTGGTTCTTCATTATAAAGCCAAAGGATTAGTCTGGGAACAAGCCAGACAGCTTGTTTAGAAGGCAGCACAGAGAAAAATCTAGGAAACCTCATGAATAATTATTTAATCCCATAAGAAATATATGATGCATCTTGATTATGATGTTTTGTTTTGAAGCCTTAAATCAGGATTCAAACTCCTATCCGTTTCGAGAAATGAAAGAGTAGCTACTAATCCTGAGGGAGAAGAAAATGAGATGTTGGATAAGAAGAATGTACCAACCACTGCCACCATTTATAATCTCATGCTCTTTATTGTAGGTAATTTGTGGCGTGCACAACGTGGGTACACTTTTGCCTTTCTTGAGAATGCCAGTCCTGTTGATGCTCAAGCCTGGAGACAATTTGTACTGAACATGAGTGTATTAGTTTTCTGTTGCTGCATGACAATTACCACAAACTTAGCGGCTTAAAGGGACACCCATTTGTCATGTCACAGCTTAACCGGGTTCTCTGCTCAAGGTCTCACCAGGCTGAAACCATGGCATTAGCCAGGGCTGTGACCCCATCTAGGGCTCAGGGTCCACTTCTGACCTCACACAGTTTGACTGAATTCAGTTCCTTGCTGCTGTAGGACTGAGGTCCCTGCTTTCTTTCTGGATGTCAGCCAGGCCTGTCCCAGCTCCTAGAGGTCCCTGTGGTTCTGGCCATGTGCCCCTCTCAAGGTCCTCTCACATGTGGCAGCTGACTTCTTCAAAGCCCGTGGGAGAATCTCTCTGACCTCAGGGATGGCCTCAGTCCCTCTTTTTAAGGGTTCACTTAATTAGGGCTAATTTAATTTAAGGGCTCACCTAATTAACTCAAAGTGAACTGGTTAGGGACCTTAAGTACATCTTCAAAATGCCTTCCCCTCTGCCAAGATTTAACACAAGATAACCTTGGGGATGATCTTCTATCACATTCACAGGTCTTACTCACAGTTAAGGAGAGAGGATTATACAGGATGTGTACCCCCGGGGACAAGAATCCTGGGGGTTATCTTAGAATTCTGCCTACCACAGTGGGAGAGACCACCACGATGGAATTGGCAACAATTAATTCTAAACCACTATATATGAGTGTGTGTATATTTGCATGTGTGTCTGTGTGCACATCCTTAGGAATTCACTTCTGAAGACGGGCTCCCAAAAAGTGTAAAATCCCACACATAAGGTCCACAACTATCACATAGAGTATTCATTGTTTACTTAAGACAATTTCACTAACAGTGCATGTATTTAATGCTTTCTCCCCACAAAACAAAGTGAAATCTTAAGATAACTCTGATGATAGGGACAGGACCCAGATGTACCTTTCAGGCAAGGACTTTCTCTTGCCTGGAAAACTACAAAGTGAATTTGAAACCACGGGCAACACAGTGGCAGTCACATGGATGAGATTAAAAAAAAAAAAAAGAGGAAGAACAGAAACATCAGGAGCCTTTAAACTGTTTTCTAAATTCAGCATTGGTGGAATATTTATGTTGGCAGCATCCTGCACCTCGGAGCAGGACTTGTGATAGAATGCGCTCTATACATAACCCGAGTGAGCCCCAGATCAAGAGGAGAGTATTTGCATAAACAGAATCCTAGAGACCATGTCATCGCCATCTTTCTCTTCCTCCTTCCTGCCTCTCTACCCTACAAGCTCGTCGTCTTCTCGAGTTTCCCGGGCTACCTTCCATGAACATCAAGGAATGCAACAGAGATGAATGTTACATTGACACCAGCAGTGCCACCACCGAAAACTGTTTGTCCGCTCTTTTCATTTCTCAGGACACGCAAGCATCTAAAGACTTTGCACCTGTTCTAGTTAGCCCTGGCAAATGCGGTCTGTATTTATATTAATAGAATGATGTTTTCATAACAAAATGGATGTGCAGCAGTCGGGGCATGCACTCTGGATGCTCTCATGAGTGCACCGATGGGGGGAAGGGCGGCTCTCGCATAAAGCCCCACAGCAAGGGTAAAAGACGCAGGAATCCCGAGCTGAATCATCGGGATGATTTGAGAACTTTTTCAGGAATGACCAGACTCAAGTATTGGAAGTTAAATCCTATCCTCAATTAAGAGGAAAATAGGCTGGATAGAAATGGGCTTTTCACGGGGAGTTCGGAGCTCTGCGCTCTTTTGTACTCCATCTCCTGTTTCTGTAATTTGTGTCTTATCTCCCCAGAGCCGAGCTGAGAACTGGTGAGATCATACTGGGCTCAATTCCTGAAAGTTTGTTTTGAGTCACCAGTGTAAATATTGCCCACCCAATCTGTACATTTGCACAAATTAACTGAAACCAGCTACCCAATTCCTTGTTCATATTTGGATCTCCTGATTAACCCTGACAGCTGTAACCTCATTAGTCCAGGCTCTGGCCATGGCAAACAGCTGTCAAATTAGGAGAAGTGGGCTCACTGAAGTCTCCTCTGTGGACCAGGCATGTTAAAATCAACAGGCGCTCTAAAAGGTTTCAGTTATGATTCTAATTCTAATTTATGTTGTGCTGTAGGCTTTTCACCTAGATCCATAAAATGGGCCTGAAACCAGTTGTTTATGCAGAAAGCAGAGGTCCTGTCGCAAAGCAGGAACACGGGTTTTACCTGAAGATTTTGGATCTGTATCAGTTGAAAATGGGTTTTTAGCATGCGCTATAACACAGACATTTTAATATATTTTAAAATATTAGTTCCTAATGTATTTTTTGGCATGAGAGATTTTGTTAGTTTTGACAAGAGGCCAACAGGGTCCTGACCAGAGAAATAAGAAAGATCCTGCAGCTGGTGCTCACTGGAAAAGCAGAGATAAAAAGTGAGGAAAGAATGAGAACACGGTCCAGGAGGAAAGCGGTTCCCCGAAATAGAGCACGAAGTCCTCAGAGTGAATTCTGTTCGCTTCCATGAGAATCTCTTAGGAGGGAGGGGAAATTCTCAACATCTATGCATAAAGCCTAGAGGTTCAGGGAAGGAGATGATTTTCCATCCACCAAAGTGTTGAAAAGGACAATGGTGCAGGTCGAATGAAGTTCCGTTGTGGCCTTTTCACTGTGAGGAGACAGCCTGGGGGAGCGGGAGAAACTCTGAAGGAAAAATCTGGAGACATTTGTCCTAGTCCAGGTTCTGGTCCCGGTTCTGCCACAGCCTACCGGGTGGGGGGGGACTTTCATCTCTCTACATCTCAGGAGACTCATTTATAAAATAAGGAGGTTCACCTGATGATTGCCATCTCAAGTCATTGAATGCTCTTTGCACAAGTCCATTACCGTAAGACACTCCACCGCAGCCCAAGGTGGGTCCCAGGGCTGGTTTCTGGCTCTGGGGTAATTCTCATCTCTTTTTCTGGTGCCCTGTAGCATATTGTGCGAACAGGTGCTGTGCTTTGGCACCCCCTGGTGGTGTGTACAGCTGTTAACACCGGCCTTCTCCCTGTGGCCCTTGAAGATAGTAAGAAAGCTCTCTGTGGGACCCTGCGGGGTCCAGTCCAGAATGCTGTTTACCAGAGAAGAGCCACGAAAACCCTGGCTGTTAGAGCTTTTAACACACTGCTTTTAGAGGCTCCGGTAAGCACGTTGACTTTCCAAAGAAGTGGCATTCATCAGAAGCTTTATTGGCATAAACATTCTAGCCCGCTTCAAACCAAAAGATTTACGAAATGGCAAGGACTTCTACTTTCATTATTGAGAAAGTAGACTGATAAAATAGGAAGTACTTTGGTATTTAGTAGAAGCTGAGTGTTTCCTTTTTCCTTTTTCCCATACCTTTCTTTCAATTTAAAAATCATGTACAGAGAAAACTCCGCAAGTCACAAGTCAGTGAAGATGAAAAAATAAAGAAAATGATTTTTTGGTAATGGAATGACAGGTAAATATATTTTAAGTATTGTGAGTCCTTAGAAATCAGATTCTACCCTCAATCATGATCATTTATATTTAAGCTAGCAATTGGATCATATTTGTCCTAATCATGTCAGTCTTACACTTTTTGTTTACAATTATATTCTGTTCCTTTCACTTTGAAACTTAGTAAAGAATTGTCTTTGATTTAGTGTAAAAGCAGATACAACATTTTTAATTCAAATGCCAAAAGTTATGACTATCCAGAGAAATTAAGCAAATAGAGTGTAAAACGGAAAACCTCAGAAAACTCTAATTATTCTGAGTTATGCTGACTGAATCAACTATACCATGTGCTAATGCTAAGTACTTTCAAGGCTAATTCATTTCCAAGCATTTAGTTTGATATGATTAAAACAACTGTAACTGTTTCCAGGTAGGGTAAAAAAACCAGTCACAGGAAAGAGAAAAGTCAATATTCCCTAAAGGAGAAAAACATGTCTTTGCCATGTTTACTTGACTCCTTCTGGCAAAAGGCTGTTAGCAGTTGTACCACACAGTTGAACCAGAGCTTGTCTCCAGAAAAAAAAATATAATTGCATCTCAGAGATTTGGTTTGGAAAATCTGCTTTTGTTTCCAATGCCTTGTCTCTTTTTAACCACGTTTATAAGCATTTTCCAAACCCTTTACGAGCATTCTGCCAGCCTCTCCACACTCCTAAATATCACCCTCTGCTCCTTATGGCCAGCCATGTTTTCAGCCTTGGCCAAGGAATAAAACATTGGCTCACCTCAAAGGCTGCCATTAAATTTACCTCATTTATTGACCAGCAGGAGGTGCACCCACTCTAGTGGGGCCACGTTAACCGTCACACTGTGGAGCTTACTGGCTCCCCAGACCCTGTTTAATGGCTGGTGGGCCCCTCGGGCCGGGTAAATTCTACTGTTGACATTTTGGTGGCCATGCCCTTGGAACACCTTTGATCCATTAGCATACTCTCTCCGTTCAGGGATGTATTTTACTGTGTGTTGAATAAAAATAACCAGATATAGAGAAGTGAAGTAAACGACGTGAGATCCTACTGGAAGAATAAGCCGTTTATACTTCTCTGCAGTAGATACCAGGGCCTATTAGGACATCGCGTTGAAGGAAAATAAGGCCTTGAGAACTTGCTCTCTGGATAGAACCGCCATAGGGGCTCTGCTGCCCTTGAGAGCGCCAGCAGTAAACTGCCCGTGAGCCTGCCAGCTCACTGAAAGGCACGCTTTCACTGCTGAATGACCTCTTGGAGTGGATTTCTTTGCTTTTCCTCATGATCACTTTGCCATTCTGTAAAAATGTGAGCTCTCTCAGCACAGTAACCGTGTTTAAAACAACCTTGAGTGCTTAGATATACTGTTAGATGGTGATCGTGCTTGTAGCGTCTGCTCATATTTTTTAATTCGCTGATAAAAGATCATATTCAATATAAAGAGGGAGGATTTCCTTTTCTTTATGAAATTAAGTTCATAAAAATGTGCCAGATGGGAAAGCCCAGAAATCGGACTGCTCGTTTTACCCACAGACCGTCAAATGCTATCAGGCAATGACACTTTCCCTGTTCCCGGTTCACCCTGCGAGCCTGCCTCTCGCAGCCCTGACCTGGAGTGACCAGGTTAGATGGTCAGGGCTCTCAAGTCTGAACGCTGATTCAGGCCTTCTCCCTTTGCTGCCAATAATAGTTCGTCTCAGTGCCAAATTTAGTGGTGGTTTCTTATGATGTGGATACCTGTCCAGCAGGGATTGGACTGTGACCACAAGCCATTTTCCTTAAGCCGCAGAATAACTGTCAGATGGTGACGGCTGATAGTGACTACTCGCCAGGCTCTGCAGCCTCCAAGTGAGAGACTTGCACATCCCATGTAAGTCCACTGACCAGCCCTGTCCCACAAGGAAGCAAGTTGTGTCAGTCTGTAGAAATTCCTCAGGGTAAAAATTCAATGTTTGACCTTCAGTTCTTTAAAAACAAACAAACAGAACATGAAAAAAAAAAATATTCCTGCTCTTCTCAACCCTCTAGATTGACTCTTCTTACTTCTGTATTAATGATTTTCTATTTTATTGCTATCTATTTTACTGTAAGCCACATCAAATCCTTTTGGTCATCAGTGAAGACTAAGTTTTTTTAAAAAATTACAAGTTATGGGCATGTATTGCCTTCCTCTGAAAGCTAAAAAATACTTTTGAAATGTTTTTCTTACAGCCTTTTTCTTTTGTAGGCAGAGTCCCATTTTCCTCTCATTTTATGGAGGAGGAATCTAGACACCTACTTTGAGGGGAGGAGGTCAGGCCAGCAGAACAGGGTAGAAACAAGCAAACAGACAACAAAATAAGAAAAATAATTCATTGTAGCTAATCCCTTCATGAGCTGTCGAAGCCTCTGTTCTTGAGTTGAGTCCGGCAGATGTGGACAATGTGTTTGAGGTGAAGCGTTAACATGGACGGACAGACGTTTCCTTTGACTTCCGGGAGTAAATGTCCTAGAAACCCTAGATTGTACCAATGTCTCTGTTTCTTTTGCCACAAACTTATAGCATTGTCATGCACACTAGTATCTGAAAAACACTCTCCCTTGAACCATAAAATAGTGCAAGCTCTTTGAAGTAAAAATGTTTCAAATAACCAAATGTAAATATGTAAATATAATTACATATACATATGGGGTGTGTGTGGGTGTGTGTGTGTGTGTGTGTGAAGGAAAACAGTCAAATATGTTTGTAATTAGAGTTATTCCTCACATTTGGTCTCTGAGCTTTAAAGCACATTCATTGCGGTAGTAAATGAAGCTTCTCTCAAAGCGAGAAGTAAGACAATTAATGATTTGGAAGCTATTATACTTCTTCTGACTGAAATTGACAGTCGTTTCTTAAATAAAAGGTGTAAACATTTTTTATTAGAATAAGCTTGAATCTCTATGATGTTTTAGCTCAGAAGCCAACTATGCAATTGTAAGATTTTTGGATGTAAAGCAACTTGTTTCCTGAGTTTGTAGAAAATAAGACTTTAGAATTTTAGAGCTAAGGATCCCTGGGCTTCGTGAGGCCTGACTCATTCATCTCACAGGAGAGGACAGTGAGGCCCAGAGAGATGGAGTGAGCTCCCCAAGGTCACGCAGCCTGAGTCCAGACCTTGCAGCTGACTTTGGATTTCAACCTCTCCACTCCTGCCTCAGCAATTCACTATTTCAACTATAGCAGGAACGTTGAGATGTTGATATGTGTCTGCCGCTATAGAACAGCTATCTGGTCTCTTCTCTTGCATCTCCCTAGTAGAAAACCCAATTCAAACAAATTATGATCAAGCCCACAGGTTCCATAGACTCCCAAGCTTCTTCTCCAAACTGCCAGGTACAACATCGACCAAATACTGAAATCGTCTCATGCATAGACATCCACAAAAGTTTCTCAAAGTTCTAAGCCTAATAATACACATTTTATCTGCAGACACTGAGGAATACAACAGGGAAATAGATCAAGTTGCCGTGGACCAAACTGGAGGATAACCAAAAGTTTCCTGAATATTTGAGGACTAAGACTGAGATCCAAACACCGTCTCTTGAGCCTTGTCTAGCTTACCAAAAGTGTCCTGGGAATAAGTGAGATTTAGGATGAAACACAACCAGTTTCTGATAATCATTTCAATTGCTACTTTTCCTTGGACACATTTTCAAAGTGCTTGAATGAAGCCCCACATGCAAATTATCTTCCCTGAAAAGAAAGCTTTCGCTGGCAAGTTGGCCTTTCAGTTTTTGTGGCAATGGCATGGAGACACAATGTATTTTTAACGTTCTTGTTTTGTTCTTGTCTTAACTGACACTAGTAATTTGAGAAATGTTGAGGGCGTTACTGAATATAAATTTGAAGAAAAATAGCTCTTCAAACTATATTGTTAGAAGTAGGATGAATATTCAATCAAAGATGAATCAAAAAGTTTAGATTATGTCTGCGGGCATATCCCTTCCCGTGGTGCTTTCCTCGTGATGTGGCATATCCACAAGAAGCACACTGCAGTCTGCAGCCAGCTGTGCTCTGAACAATGGAAACCTGCCCCACACTCATCTGAAAGCTCTTCTTCTAGAATTACTGAATTTCAGAGCTAGAAATGATAGCTGAGCTATCTCATTTTGCAGAAGAGGAAATAGGTCCTGGGAGCAAAGCTGTTTGCCTGAAGTTATAGAATATGCTGAGGTTTCATTTAAAAACCCAGATCTGAACCTTAGCTGAGAAACCACCTCCCGTTTCTCACAAATGGTTAGCACTGTGTCTCATACGCACATTTTCTTCAATGTTTATATTTAGTCATCTGTTCTTAAGTTCATTCCTGTCCATCCTTCCTTTCCCTCCTTCCATCTTTCCTTCTTTCCTTCCTTCCTTCAATAAATATTCATTTACCACGTGCTAGTCATTGTGATGAGCTCTGGAATACAAAGAACAGAATATGGTCCACGACTCAAAGAACAGCTCATTTGTAGAGAAGACTAACATGGTAACCAAAAGGTCCAAACTCTTTAGTACGACCCACATGGTCCTCTACTCTCTGACCTCTAGCCCGCCTCTCCAGCCACTCTCTCTTGCTTTCTGTGCTCCAACCTTATTAGATTCTTTGGGCTCACCAAATGGATTCCCCCATCTGTGCCATCACATAGGCCCACTTCCTGCAGCATTGCCTCTCCCCTACCTTCCTAATTTGACTGGCACTGTGTCATCCTCCAAGTTTCCAACTAAATGCCTGTTCTCAGGGAGTTCTTTCTTGGACCACAAGACCAGGTTAAGTCTCCCTGATAATTCTCAAACATTTGTGTAATGCCTCTCTTCCGTTCTTCACAGGTGAGTTCAATAAGGGCAGTGATGAGTAAGTGACATCACCATTCTTATATCCCCATTTACCTTGGGGACCTAGCATAAGTTCAGGGCTTGGGACCTAGTGTAAGCTCAATAAATACCCATCGAATGGAAGAATTTGTTTAGCACACAATAGGAGCACAAATGAGAGAGTAGTCAGTTCTACTAGGAGAGGCAGTCCGTGGACATCGTCCATGCTTAATTCATTTGAAGGCTTAGCATGAGTTTCATAAAATCAAGTGGATACATATCAAACCAAATTTCCCATCTTCCATTCTAGTAAAAATAAAAACCAATAAATAAAACTAGTTTTGATCTCCACTATCTATGCCTCAATTATTTTCCTAATATAAGCCCTTAATCCCTTAGCTACAATTTTGAAATCCAAAAGAAAATCTGAAAAGAGAAAGTTTTTCTTAAGTAAGGGTAACAAACCTGATCTTAACTAACCTGGTATTATAGTGTTTATCCCACTTTATATGGATATTCATGTTTTGCTGCAGGAATATCAATGTTATTAGTCTTTATTTATCTCATGTTGTACGAATGTTTGTTCTGCTGCAGAAATGTTTACTTTTGAGGCTCCCCCAGGATGTCATGTAATTCTAGATTTGAAACATGCCTTGTGCCAAAAATTGCTGAGAAGGGAATGTGAACATGCATTAATTTACTATCTTGTGTTTCATTCAATTTACTCCATCAAAGTTATGTCTCTTTTACCAGTTTTTCCCTTGAACAAAATTTTTCCCTACTGAGAATAAGAGAAGTAAAATGTACAGAATTCTAGAAAGCTAAAGCCCCATAATAAGGCAGAAGAACATGGGCTGTTGCTGGAACTGATGTGGCCCAGAATCCTAAATGAAGGTCCAGAACCAAGAGGTCCTCTTCAGGCTTCATTTTTAAGTTTCTAGGAGTAAAGAGGAGGAGTCATCGTGCCCAAATGCCTCATTTTATAGGGAAAAAATGAAGGCCCAGTGAGACCAACTGTTTGTTGTGCGCCACATGGCAGGATCGTGGCTGAGCTATGCCCAGAATACAGCCACTTTCCCCCTCGTTTAGTGTTTATTTTCTTCCCCTTCAACTACACCATTCAAAGAACAAGGTGGAAATACAAAAAGTGGGATCTCAGTGACTGAGAAGGAGAGGAAATGCCACGATAACTTCACTGTGTGCGTTTTCGCAGGAGCACCGTCTTGCACTGTGAGCCTGGCCTCAACTGACACCCCCTGGCCTCAAATGACAGTAAACAACCAGGAGCACCATTCTTGTGAACTGAGAAATTGGCAAGCAACGTGACAATGACAGAAACCTGAGAGAAAGGGGCCACGTATATGATCCTAGACCCTGTGAGAGCCTAGAGTAGCTGGGTCAAGGAGGAATTTGGAAAGTGGACTTCAAACATTTCAGAGATAACACTCTCATTATCCCAGCATGAGCTTCCAGAAGCTAAAATTAGGACAAAAAGGAACATGTACCTAAGAAGAATCCACTGCTGGGAGCTTTCCAACAAAGTCAGCTTTAACAATGAAAACATAAGAGATGGGAGAAAGACTTTAGCAGGGACAAAAAATAAACTTGCAAAGCCTTGCTTTGAAAACTTGCAAAGAATAGTATTAAAAATCCCTAAGTTTAAGGGGGAATTTTAGTTATTGTCAGAAAAAAAAATATTATAAAAGAAATCCGTTTACCTGCTTGAGGCAATGGTGACATGTTGATGAACGACCAAGAGGTGGGAACTCTTCACCTTTCTAAAAACAAGAGTGATCTTGGAGCTAAAAGCGAGAGAATGGAACTAGCCAAAAAAGAATTGAGGTCCAACGTGACAGAAGCACCGTCTGGTGTCTCTGAATGAGTTCAAGACCCTGGTGACACGCGGTAAGAGGACAAGCAAAAGATTTTGCTGCCCAGTCAGTGGGATGGCTGAGAAGTTCATGAGGATTTGACACCTTGCAGGAGTCATGACTAGAAAATAGAAGGTGTTTACAGGGAACAAATCCCACCTGTCCAATTCATTTTTCACTTTGGGAGGTAACTCATGGACAAGGGAAATGATTTCATGAACAGGATGGATGGATTGGCCTGAATGCTTTACAGTTGAGCAGATTATTAACCAGGTAACAAGTCAGTATGAACCAATAGCACCATGGGGGGAGGTCCAGGGTATCTTACACAGCTCTGCTCTCAGTTCTATCCTTTTCTGCATTTTCATTGGAGAATGAAGGGATGAACGTAGCAAATTTTCATTTGCTACAAACTAAGTCAAGTGGTATAGAATAAAATATTCTTGGCAAAGGAGAAATATGGCTTACAGCAAAACATAAAAATATCTAGTGGTTTCATTGGCTTACATATCTGGTAAGTTCAGCGCTCCCCAAAAGAAGTTCAGGCCTCACTCACAGCATTCAAGTCTCCAAATGAGGGAGACAGATTCCTTCACTGCTCTACCCTGCCCAGACATTCCTGGATGTTGTGCTCATTTCTGGGAGCCATCCTGTAAGAAAGCCTAAATTCAGAAGGCAGAGGGCTCCAATTAGGAATAGAGATAGTGCTCAAAATTATGTTTTCTGAATAAATTTAAAAGAATTGGAGACTTTTTAATCTTAAGTGTAGACTTCAGTAGGATGTGATCCCGGCCTTCAAAGGAGGTTTGTCATACGAGGAAGGGACTAGACTTGCTCTGCAGGAACCAAGAGTCAAAACCTCAAGGAGACAATTTTGTTCTCCAAGGAACAGAGCCGTGTCACCTACTTCTGTCTCAGAGCTGGCAGCCGAACAGACCACTGAGCGTGGAGGATTCTCAAACTAGCAATAAGTCATGCTTTGAGCAAAGATTTAAGAAGGATGGTAGAGAGTATTATCTCAGTAAAGCTATCAACTGGAAAAAGGATGGTAGAAGAAAAGATTTTGTCTTTTTCTTCCTTCCTTTTCAATATTCTTCACTGAATTAGTACAGAGAAATGAAACAAAACATTACTGAAAAGTGGGCAAAGTTAAACACTAGTCTAAAAGGAGTGTTTACAATCTTAGGCTCTCAAGTATCCCCCCTCAACGTGGAAACTGAAAATGTGAGCCCGGGTCTGTACCCTCCACTGGAGAAGCACACAGTGATCGCTGACCATGTGTTGCCGATCTGTTTCCACATCACAGGACTGAGGGTTCGAGACGACAGAACGGGAGCGTGGGAACCCACTCCGTGGACTCCCTCCACGCGTAACTCTGAGTGACCCACGCTACGTCATATGCAGATTTTGGCAGGCAAACAGCTTGGAAATAAAACAGTTTTTAAAAGCACTGATTTTTCCATTAATCTCCAGGCATGAATGGAATTTTTTTTAATGTCAGTCGAATGTCCACAGTGGGAACGTAAGAGCAACCCACACATTTCCTTTCAATGTATATGTTAAAAGGGCTCCAGGAATAAATGCATAATCTAAGAAATTCAAAGAGGGTGACTAGAAAAGAAAACTAAAATGAAAATATAGAGGAATGAAAACAACAAATAATTGGCTCTGTTTTTCACAATTTCTAAAGGAGACTGAGTTAAAAATGACACTTACTTAACAGGCAACATCTATCCAGTCAGCTCCAGGGCTAAGAATGTTTGCCCAGGAGATGATTTCTGCATCCCAGTCAATTCCTAAGAGAAACAAAAGCTCTACAATCTTCATACTTTCTTGACATGTTTTCATACTGTTAAAGACGACTGGGGAAAAGAGGGCAACCTTACTACTACTTGATGAAGGTCAAGAGTATTTAGTAATTCTGGGTGGAAAATGTTATGGAAGATCCATCAGAAAAAGAATAGATCACCACATTTCTGCTGCCTCAGGACGGGACAGCAGTAAACTGGTCATATTTCCCGGGAGGGTAAGAAAACAGCCAGGCAGAGCCTCCTCTCACTGACGTTCAGAGGAGTCTCCGGGGCTTTCTGGCTGGCTGACCACTGGGGTGTACAGTGCGGTGTGTGCAGGCACGGATCATTAGACTGGCACGGACCTACAGAACAGAACTGCCTCGAGTCCCACATACGCTGTGTTTGCTCAGAGCCATGCGGTATCCAGAAATTAAGGGAGATATAATTTATGGTATGAGCATGTGCTTTCTGGAATGACTACATTTAGAATTTTCCATATATATAATGGAAGTTACATAATATGTGCTATTACTCCAAATAAGAGTATGCAGGTTTTTGTGTTTCTTTGTTTGAATGATATTTCCTTTCCTTTTTTTCTTTTTTTTTTTAGCAGACTGAGTCAGTGATTAAAAATGCAATGATCATCTCTCTACATATTACAGTGTTCATTATAATAACAATGGTACTCCAGAGATGTATTAGTGAGACAGCGGTTCCCAAATACCAGTCCAGACTGAGGCAAGACCATGTTAAAAGTTTTACCAGTACATTACAAAATAAGAAAAGTAAGGCGAATGTAGTGGCTGCTTAAAAAACTAAACCTATTCGTTTTAAGAATCTGTTATTTATTCTGATATTATGTCATTCCTATTCTCTTGGTATTAAAAAAAAATCTCTAAGAAGAGACTGGCGGTAATGGGGTGGGTAGGATGTACTGTTGTTTGCTGCCTGAGGTCACGTACAGCCAGAAAGTGGCCAATCCTGAATCCAAACTCAGGCAATGCCACTCCAGAGTCCACGCTCTTAATCAATATGCCCCACTAGCTTCGCGTGCCTCAGTGTCCCCATCTGAAAAATGGAGAATAATGAAAGTACACTCCCCAGGTTGTGAAAATTAAGTGAGTTAATATTGTAAAGTTCTTAAATAGTATCTGACATACAGCAAGTTCCATATAAGTGATGTTTAGAAAGAACAAATAAGTTAGTGTTTGACCCACAGTCACAGAGCTAGTCAGTGGCAGACCGGGATTCCAGTCCATGTAGCTACAGGCCACGCCCTGAGCCTGCATGCACCACTGCCGTGGAGTCACGCTGATTCACACCATTAACCACAAAATGAGTGTGAGAGGCAACCACTAAGTTAAGGCATATCCAGTCTCCAGACTATCTGGGATAGAGGCAGTCAACCATGGAAATGGGTAGTTGCCTTGTTAGCAACCAAAAAACTAAAAGTTCCTCTGGGTGGGAGGAAAACAACGGAACCAGGTGGGCTGTGTTCCCCAGGGGTCCCCACTCCCTCGTGCAGCTGTTCTGAGGCTAAGAGGCTTAAAATAAAACTGAGCACAATTGCCAACATGACCCAACCCTGCCTCAGCCCCTGTAGGAAAGAAAATGTTTATAGAAGTAACATTCATTGATTGCTTTTTAAAAACTCTAGGTTTAGCATTCGTGGTTAGTTTGCTTCTAAACCCTCCAAGTCTTAAGAGGAAGAAATGTGTGCTTCTCAAAAGCAGGCGCACACACACAAACACACAAAGCATTTTCAATCATCAATGGGGCTCTGTTCATAATAAATGAGTAGAAAGCATGTTCCTGTAGATATTAAAGGAAGGAGAAAGAGATATTTTGAGTTTTTTTCTATCCTCTCTTACTTAGCAGCAAACTGAAAAAAGAAAGTGATGGAATTTTTTCAGGTTCCTGGTCCGACATCTATGTTTTGTCCATCAGTTGCATTTCATCAGCTCAGAGTAAACATCACCGCTCTTGCTGCTGCCAGGTTAGGAAGAACTATTTACCCTTCCAGGAAATCACCAGCACTTTGTACTTATATCTTGATGAGTGAAAATTTGATAGAAGAATGACCAGCAGGACTGAGCAAATGTTTAGGGCCCCATTACATTTCGTTATTAGTACAGTGATCATGCTGGAGAATGATCTTGCCAATTAAGCGCAGCCTCTGCAAAGCATCGCACATCAGGAAAGCTGGCTAGTTAGCATCCTCTCCTGCAGGCGCAAACTCACAATACAGCTCAAACCTTTCATCACTTGTTATAGTTTTGTAAATAACTTTAACCATATGAAAGGGTTTTCTTTCTTTTACTTGTAACCGTGTTTACCGTATATGCACAACATAAGTTATGGCATTTTGTTTTGGACTTCTTTTTTAATTAGTTTTTCTGACCAGGGACCCACTGTTGTTGAAACAGATGTTGTGGGGCCCAATAATAGCTCTCAGCTGCCAAAGGCAAAATATGAAACTGTGCCCAGACCACGCAGAACAAATGACTGTAATGAGGGATGCTCAAGAACAAACAATAGAGCAAGTTCATATATGTAGAAACTTCTGTGTGAGCATAGACTGGACGCATCTAACATCACCCTTCTTGTACTCGCCTCTCTCTTATGAACAACTAGCCTTGAAGGTCAGGTACAGAGTAAGCTCCAAGCCCACTCCTCCGCGAAATAAGAACACAGGTATGGACACTCAGGAACTGTAGTCCAGCTAACTCACAAATTGAAACTAAAAGACCCTCCCTCACACTGTCACCCAGTCTGTAAAATTAAGTAAAGATAGCTCCATGTTCCATGTAAACTGGTTTTATGTTTGAAGCGAGAACCAGAATTTTTTTTTTAAATCAGTAAACATAAAGAGTAAAGGCAACAGGTTTACAAGAGTGGTATGCTAGTGAATGTTTTAACAACAGTCTCTCCGGGGAGAAAACTCCTGATCTGTAGTGTTTTCCAGTTTCCATGGTGTAAATATTCCCATCATGATCGATTTCAAGCTTTCAACATGACGTCACTGAATGCAGAGCTGGGAAGAGATGAGGGGCATGCCATTATATAGCATTTCCACAAGAGATATAAAAAACATCAAGAGCATGAGTAATTGAGAAGTGTAGCAAAAAAATTAGTAAGTTATGAGTTATGCATATTTATTGCCTTTGTTTACAATTTAATTGTATGTTTATGCAACTTAATTGTTAATAATGACTGTGCTTAACAACCGGCCCCCAATATTCCTGAAAATTGAACAATCGGCTCTCACAAGCCAGTAGAAGCTAGCTCCAGCGCTCTGCGGGTCCATCGCCACCACGGGAGTGGTCATTTAATACTTTCCACTCTGACTGTGGTCCTCTGCAACATGGGCATCACCTGGGAGCTTGTTAGCCCCCACCCCACACCCTCTGAGTCAGAATCTGTGTTGAACAGGACCCCCGGGTAGTTCTTGGGCACATTCAAGTTCGAGAAGCACTGAGCTAATGAACAACTTGAGTGGATGCTAAATTATGGAATTTTAAAATATATATATATATATATATATATAAATTCAACTTTTAAATGCTTGAATCAAAAGGATTTTTAGAGAAAACCTCCAATAATCACATTTCAAGGCAGCTGCAAAGACTTGCTGCAAAATCCATAATGCCCCAAGATTCCTGCTTGGGTAATTCTGAATAAAAAGTATGTTGGCATCCCTAGAGCTTTGGGAGGCAGGGATTTTGCTGTTAAACCTTTTGAGTTCAAACCCTAGCTTTCTGCCAAATTTGACAGCATAGAAACAGAGGAAAAATTATTTAACCTCTCTGTACCTCAAATTTCTCATCTGTAAACTGGGGTGATATTACCAGTACCTAACTCCTCGAGTGGTTGTGAGGAACAGGGAGATTACTAAAGCACCTGGCTTATAGTGAGGGCTCCATAAACTGGAGTAATTATTACTATTTCCTAGAGGGGAAAAAATTCCAAACCATTCTCTGTGTATCAACACTAAAACATGTTTAAAAATAAGAAAGATGTTTTCCTTTGTATGTCTTCTAAAAATTCTGAGTTTGACCAGAAACTTTTATACTTTTCTTATTCCCTAAGATTTATAAGCAAATATAGCAATTAAAATTACTTCTAAAATATGTCCAAATTTCAGAGTGACTCATTCCAACTTCAAAAGTCACTTGGGGGACTTCTGGGAAAGGGTCTGGAATTCGTAAAAAGAGACTCAAAGAAGGAAAGGCCCCTTCTGCTCAGTTTTGTCTCATGTGCAGGAGCTGCCTTGACCTCTGTGACAACAGGGGCGTCCAGGATGGCAGAGAGAACAGCGGGAAGAACCGGAACCCGGGGATGTCGCGAGCTCCTGCGTTACCCGACCTGGACAACGTGGAGCAGCTCCACCTGGAGACTTCTGTCATCTGCAGTAACAAATAGCCCTTAATCTTTAAACTGGATGAGTTTCCTGTTCTGTTATTCACGGGACCACGTCTGAACTCATGCAAATCCCTTTAGGTTACATGGAGGCTCCAAGTGGTTAAAGGACTTGCCCAAAGCGGCATCTGGTGACAGAACGAGGCTTCACAACACCCACGTGTTTCAAGGTGGGTTTTCTCTTTTCTCTTCCTTTCTTCTCCTCTCCTCTCTCTTCTTCCTTTTCTTAACAAAACTCACAGTAAAACTGACCATTTCGCATTTTTCAGACAGCCAACACTACCCATTTTTGTTTGCAACATGTCCAAAGATATGATTGAGGCCAAACTGTCCCCAGGGAGCTGTAGACAGCCAATTGGGCATTCAATTCCAAATTTCGTGCTGAGTAGACTTTCTCTAAGTAACCATAGGAGAGACAGCAATGATGGGATAAAGTTACACCAACGCAAATCCAAAAAATTACTCAATTATGAAAGAAAAATAAATCTGTTAAACTGGCTATTTGGTATCATGTAGAAAAAAATAACTACTGATTTATTTTTTTACTTTTGCAATATTCAGCCAATAATGTTGGTATAACATAGCATTTTTTTCCCCTGAAATATGTAACTTGGAAAATTTATTCAACAATGACTTACAAAAATATGTTAGATCAGGAAAAATCTAACCAGGAAGAAAGAAATTTCTTCCAATGATTTTAATGCAGGGAATTGGCTACACAGGTGATAGAGAATCTGAGAAACCAAACTGGTGACAATGAGGAACCCAGACATTAGCAACACAAAGGAAGTCATTGCCCCACTAGGCTGGATAGACAAAGAGAGAAGAGGCTGTTGTGGAAGCCAGGGGTCAAGATGACTCAGGAGGAAGCTGCAGCAATGGCAGGCCAGTCTGGTGGGAGCTAGAGCCATGGAGGAGATGCAGTCCTTGCTGAAGATGCCTCCAGAGGCAGAGAGATGGGCCAAGAAATGCCCTAGCTTCTCTCTTTCCCCACCCTCCAATCTCCCACCAGAGCCTCCCATTGGCCAAGCCCAGCCAGAATCCAGCTGACACCAGAGCCCGGGAAATGTACCCTACAAGATCAAGATCAGGGGCAGAGCATTGGAAGAGTGAGCCACAAGTCTGAAAGCAACAGGTCACGGATCTTCTAAAGGGCTTCAGCAAACCTTTTTAAACTCCTTGTAAGAAAATTTCTTTAGTGATTCCATTTATTGTTGCATTTTCTCTCAATTCAATTCAACGTGTTTCCAAGGAACATGTAGGTCAAAGACATTTTTATTCTGCCTTAGAAGGTCTCCAATTAGCATACTTAAGAAGTAATTAACCTTAAAGATGTTAGAGACTACTCTCACTCTTTAAAAGGAAGCTTCAGCAAGGAGACTTTTCATTGAGACACCAACCTCCAGGTGGGTAGGTGGGTATCGTCCCAGGCTTAAAGATGAAACAAGGGCAGACGCGAGGCACAACTGAAGCGTGCATCCACTCTCCTACTCTGTCTTCAAAATGAAAGAGGAGTTGAGACAGAGAGAGACAGACAGACAGAGAGAAGGAAGGAAGGGACAGAGAACGAAAGAAAGAGAGAAAGAAAGGTTATGTTCAAATCAGGAGCATTTTCACTACTACACAAGTCAAAAATGTGGATATTAATAATGACCATTTGGCCTTTAATTCTTTAATAATTCACATATCTTTCAGCATTTTTTTTTTTTTTGGTGAGGAAAATCAGCCCTGAGGTAACATCCATGCCAATCCTCTCTTTTTGCTGAGGAAGATAGCCCGTGCCCATCTTCCTCTACTTTATATAAGACACCAGCACACTTAACTGCTATGCCACGGGGCCAACCCTCTTTCAGCATTTTGTTCTCTGAAAGAACCCTGTTCATTTTCCATAGTCTAACTGTGTATTTACTAGCCAGGCTAAAGCAAGCAGTTGTAAATTGTGTTGTATATATCCAAAAGAGCATCTCTCTTTCCTCTCCCACGTGATATTTGTCTTAAAGTGTAGGACACATTTTCTGAAGATTCGGGGTTTTGAGTCTACCCATTTTTCTATCCCTCAGGATGTGTTTGCTGGCTCACAGCCCTAGCTGAGAAAGAAAGATTCCAGTCTCATTCTCCATTTCAGACTGAGTGGAGAAAAGTCCTATTTTAATTGAAATTGAAATCCCACAATTAGGTTAGAAAAGCACTTTCTCTATGGCTTCTTTGGAAGGTTATCTTTTTCTAAGTTGTATGACTAGGAAATGAAACGGATCATCAAGAAAATTCCTTAGGTCTTTTGCATTGCCCATCAAGGAAATGTTTAGCTCATATATCAATTCACTTTTTCCTTTTTTTTTTTCCTTTTTGTATTAAGTGATTTTCATCTACAAAACAAGATGACCCAGTGCACTAAAAAATGACTTGTAAGTTGATATTAGAAAGTAGGAAAGAGAAGGAATTTTAGACAAGATGAGTGTAGAAGATTGAACACCAATTACTTGAATAAGGCACATACTTTTTACCCTACATAGAAAATCAACAATGTGTGTGTGTTAAAAAAACATCCCATGTATTTAGTGAGTGTTTGGAAATGAAATGAGAATATTAAACTTTATAAAGTGTTTGGTTGGTTGCATTAGATGGGTACCACTACTCCATGAGATGTATTGATGAAACACCTTTATTGCTGTCAGAACTCAATACAACAGTTCTCATCGAGCAAGAAACACTACAGAAGTATTGTTTGGCAAGAGTTTAAAGTCATGTTTCATATCAGTAGAAATTATGCCTAAGGGCTTGTGTGCGTATGTGTAGACTATGTATTAACTCCAAAAATGTGTTATGACTCTACCCTGAGAAGACACTCAAAACCAGGATATTGAAACACTTGAATGTTCATGAGAATATTAATACGTGGATGACTCCCAATGAGAATGAGAAAAGAAATAATGTCCAGGCCTCCCATAACATCCTGACCACTTTTCTAGAAAAGTACATGCTGTAATCTATTTACTTGTCTGTCTCCTCTACTAAACTTTAAATTCCTTCAAATTGGAGGTTGTATCTTTTCATCTAGCTTGGAGTGCTAGCATATTCCAAGACACATTGGGAATTTTAATCATGGTTTTGAAAAAAGATGGAATGACAAAATAAGAGTATTATGTTTACTTGCGTTAAAACCTTTCATAAATATAATTGGAAAAGAGTAATATCAAGGAATCTAATCTTCAGATTAGGGCTGAAACACTGACCTTATAAGGTAGTATCAACATTTCTTCTATTTGCTTAGGAAATTTTCAAGCATTATTGACATTGCTCATGGAAATTAGCCCCTTGGATAATCATACGAGACTTGATTTTGATTTGTTCAAGCAAATAATTAAATATATGAACTTGGGCAAAGTCATTACTTAAATTTCTTATCTTGGCTTATGAATCAGTAGGATTTGTGACTTGTAATGAGATATTTAGAGACACTTAGTAAATAATAGTAATTGGTCAGTGCAGATCATTGCCATTTAGAATTTACAAGAAATTCAAACTTTAAATTGGTACAACATGAACAAATTAATATTGCTATAATTTTTATTAGATTTAGACTTAAATTGTAATGTAAAATGCTATTTTTCTATCTCTTTGATTTTTAATTTTGTAAAGATTTACATATTACATTTCTTGAAGCAAAAATTTATCATATTATACATGCTGTGAAGAATTTCTGAATGGCTCTTAAAAATGTACACCAGAGTGCTCAATGATCCGGGTACTTTGCACCTGGAAGTCAAATTTGCTAATGACATTTGATTATTTCAATGCCAAATTTCTCCTAAACTGAGCAAAACATGTTTCCCTACTGAATATGGTTCTGTTGCCTCTTCTTTCCAGATTTCCAAGGTTACCCAGTTACATAGAGGAAATTCTGATATATTTTCCCCACTGGATCTTTAGGAAGTAAAAGGAAATAGGAAGTAAATAGGACAGTCACTATATGATAGTTTTAATTGCCAAATGGATAAACCCTGCCTGCCCACCAGGATGCCTGCTCCCAACCGCCATTTGAGTGTCTGGCCTGGGTGGCCTGGGCATCATGAGAGGATCTAACCAGCCCCAGTAATTGTATTAAGGGAGCACCTGACCCAAGGATAACCAAGCCACAGGCCTGCCCATGGCATTTGACGTGGTCTAGATTGAAGAAAAGAAAAGAGAGCTTGGGTCAATCAAATTCTTTTTCTCAGTGATTTTAAGTAAGAGATACACAGAGAGCAGTAAAGCCAGTTAACCTAGATGCTGAAATGGTACCATGACAGAAAGCATCATGACTAGCCAAAGTAATGGCAGAGCAGAACACGTTAGCATCAAGAGAGAGAGCAGAGTGGTTACCCAGCAGGAGCACAGATGGTCCAATGAGGCTGTAAGGCCTGCAGGAAGCCCAAGGAGTAAGTCTCAGAATCGCCCCCTCTCCATTTCTGCTTCATTCAGTTCCAGGTCATGTAAATCCTTCCAACAGTTTCCCAAAAGGAAAATAGCTTTGCTGCTTCCCTGGCAGTAAATATAGGACATTGTAAAACAAATAAAATATTTAAACACAATAAGGATTTTTTTAAAAACCACTTATAACCATTAGACTTCTCTTTAGCGTATGTTAGTATGCACATGTGACTTTTCACGGCTGGTTTGTAGCTCGCATTTTTTAACTGAAATGTCATGAGTACATTTCCATGCTCATAAATATAGCTTTGTAGCATTACTTCTAATGGCTCATAGTATTCCACTATATCCGTATACTATACTAACAGAAATGCCTTCATGATAGGCATTTATACTGTTTCCAATTTTACTCTATCATAAGAAATGTGGCCATAAATCTACTTGAACATTCTAAATATCTTGTAAATACATTTTTATTTGTTTAATTATTTTCTTAACTTAATATTTTTGAGTGGAATTATTAGGACAAATGGTATAGGTTTTCATTTTTGATTCAGTAATAGTATTAGCAATTTACATTTCATAAGATACTGGACTTTTCTGTACGACTGTTAACACAAACTATTGATCTTTTCCAATTAGATAATTGAAAAATGCTGTCTCATTCCTGTCTTAATTTGCTTTTCTTTATTACTGATATTTTTGACCATTTGCATTTCTCCTCCTGTAAAGTACTTCTTCATAAACTTTGCCCACTTTGCTGTTAAAGTGTTGATTGTTTTCTTATTGACTTAGTTCTTTATATAATAAGATCATTAATACTTTGTTTAGCATATGTATTAGGAATATTTCCCTAGTATGTTATTTGCCTTTTGAATTGTTGAAAATATATTTTACAGTCAAATATTTAATACATTTCATAGTCAAAGTTATCAACCTTCTACTCTATGATTCCTGCTTTTCTTGTCATACTTAGGATGGCCTTGCCAAGAATATAAAAATATTCATCCTAATTTTCTCTTAGGATGTTTATGGATTCACTGTTAATATTTATATATTTGATCCATCTGGAATTTATTTTGGTATGACTAAGCTAAATATTCAATTTAATTTTTTTCTGAATTTATAGTTATCCCAGCACCGTTTATTGAATAATGTATTGCTTTCCCACTGGCTGATTTAAAACGTTCCTTTTATCATGCATTAAATTCCATGATATATTGGAGAGACTGTGGACATAGTGGTAAAGCATCGAATTAGAAAGACTTATGTTCACACAGACTAACTGTGTAACTATGGACAGTTTACTAACTCTATCTGGCTAAGCCTCAGTCTCTTTGTCTAAAATGTGGAGATAATAATGCCTCCTAGGACCATGTGAAGACGAAGCCATAAAAAGTATGCAGAACACTCAGCCAGGCATCCAGCATTATGGAAATCTCAGTACAATTAGTTATTAGCTGTACTTAGGGGCTTATTACTAGATTTTTTTTTCAGTTCTATCAGTCTGTCCATTCCAGCAAAAATAAATTACTTTTAATGATTATATCTTTATAATATGGTTTCATATTTATTAAGGCAAGTGCCTTGCATTAATTTTTTCTTAGAATTATCTAGGCTTTATTATATGACTATTCTTTAGAAAATAGTTACTTCCCTTAAAGTATCTTGAGCTGTATAATTAAAACAATAACAGGGCCAGCCCCATGGTTTAGCAGTTAAGTGCGCGCGCTCCGCTACTGGCAGCCCAGGTTCGGATCCCGGGCGCGCACCAATGCACCGCTTCTCCGGCCATGCTGAGGCCGCGTCCCACATACAGCAACTAGAAGGATGTGCAACTATGACATACAACTATCTACTGGGGCTTTGGGGAAAAAAAAACGAGGAGGATTGGCAATAGATGTTAGCTCAGAGCCGGTCTTCCTCAGCAAAAAGAGGAGGATTAGCATGGATGTTAGCTCAGGGCTGATCTTCCTCACAAAAAATAAATAAATAAATAAAACTGCTAAAACAATAACAATTACTTAATCTCTCTGAGCTTCAGTTTAGGCATATACAAATTGAGTATAATATCTACTTCTTATAGTTTTTGTGAGGGTTGGATGTTAATGTAAATAAATTACCTAATACACTGCCTGAAGCATAGAAGATGTTCAATAGTTGGTGGTATTATGACTATTGTAATCTTGATTTATTATCTATCATGATATTCAGGCAAATTATTACCATAATAACTTTGTGTTTTAGAAATTGGATCCTGGATTGATAATGATGACTGTGCAAACGTAAATTCCAATAGTAAACTTAAACTGAACTAGACAAAGAGATTCCTGAAGTGCGCACAATGCAGGTTTAGTACTACAGGGGCTGTCTTTTATACAACAATTAGAAAAACATTGCTGGAGAAGGAGGAAGAGAGTGGGCATTTCAACTTCCATTATTCCACCAGGCCCAAGACAAAACAAAAACTTTGTGCTAAAATTGCAATACCTAGGTTGTATTTCGTAGACCTTTACGCAAGGATATGTGTGTCAGGGTATAGGTGAGGGCTGATATGGAGAGCATTTGCTACTTTTCAGGACACTAAGTCTAAAAGGTAAATAAAAGTATGCACACTTTTAAGAGTGCTGATGGACTCAGATGAAATGGTTTTGAGAAAACTGATTGATGGGCTATTTCCTGAGAGTAAGAAGATCTCTGGGGAATAATGAAAATTACTGGGTTTTCTTTCTTCCTTCCTCCTTTCCTTCCTTCCTCCCTTCCTTCCCTCACTTACCCATCCAACAACCAGGGCCTCCTCTTACAACTCAACATGTGTCATTAAGAAAAAAGAAAATGTTTACTGTCCTCCTCTACCTCTGAGAGAAGGGAAAGGAAAGAATTTCAGAACTCTAGTCAAGATAAATATCAAATGTATTATTATTTTTAATGAGTCTTCCAGGGGAGGGGAGTTTCTCATCCAAACCACCCACACAAAATACCTAGAGTACAGTATCTTCTCCCTGTGAGCATAAATCTACCAGTTAAGAAGTAAAAAAGCAGAAACAAGAAACAAATGCCAAACTCCTTTTTTTCCTCTTTTTGGGTGGAATTTTCTATTTTTGCAAATGCATTAGAAGCAGTTGATGTCAGACTGTTAAGAGTCTGAAGTGCCTACGCGACGCCGCGTCCCCCGCCATCTGGGTCAGTCTGAACGTTGCAGGCAGCCACCTTCGGTTTCGGTTCCGAGGTTATGCTCACGAGGAGAACTGCAGTTGGGATCACGTTGCACGAGCTCCCGGAGCTGGGGGGAGAATAATGACACGAATCAATAATGCTGTCTGGGAAATGGCTTAGAATAAAATATTACAGAAGGGCACGAACATCACCCAGGGGGAGACTTCGCTGTTGATTAAATATGGCTGCCTCAGCTCTCCTCCACGCGGTGACAGATGGGGAAGAAGTGCTTGCTTTGGCTTTTGCTGCATTTTTCTGAACCAGGGTTACTCAGGTAGCGTGCAAACCCGGCGGTGCATGCCCGCTCATTTAGCTTCGCTGCACTTGGCTGCCCCCTGAAGGCCGAGACTGCACCCACAGGCAGAGAACTCCCCCGTCGCTCTTCGACAGAGTCCAGAGCTTGCAATGTTTCCAACCCCGATTCTTTTCAAAGCATCCGTGTGGAAAGAAATTAATAAACAAAACACTCACACGGAGTTCTCCTTTTTACCAATCCCCACACCCCAAAGGAAACAAAAAGAATAGTTCATTTCTTTGAGTTGACAAAATACATTAATAGTATATGAAGAATTAACAAAATACTCAACAAAAATTAGACTTGAAAGACTATCGAGATAAATGTCAACTTTAAACCACATTTGAATGCATGAAAAAAAGAATGAACACATATTTGCACTGCCGGTGTCAGTAAATCGTTCTTTCTTATTTCCTCCACGTGTAAACTACTGTTTTTAAAACATATTGCGCCATGCCACAAAAAGGTATACAATGTTCTCCCTCCATTCCATCCAGCTCTACTATAAACTTATCACAGTGCTAAGCTAAAAAAAAACTCAATACCATTTATCCACCAACCCTTTATTCTGGCCTTTCATAGAGGCTAAATTCGTTTTTAAAAAACCAAAACAACTTGTTTTATTCCTGGGAGTAAAAAATGTGGGTGGCAGAAGAATTAGCCATCAGTAGTCTGGGCACTGAATTTCCTCTGTGTGTGAACGCCTGTCTCTGGGCACCTGTGTTTGGAGACACAGGTCCAGAAATGCTTGCTGCCTCCCCAGCTCAGTTATAAATTTGATTGAAACCATTAGTTAGAATGTAATGAATTCCGTGTGTCAGTCTTATTTTTTAAAAAAAAGATAAGAGATTTTGGAACACATAATTGTGATAAATCCACTCTGGATAATTATGTTTTTCTTTTTTTAACTACGATTCCTTCCACACACAGATTTTAAACTGTCAAATGGGCATTTACATATTAACTATTGGTTATAACTCCTGCTTTATAAATTTACACTTTCAGCCACCTTTTTCAATATCTTATTCCTCGGGAATTATTGAAGCGGGAAAAACAGATTAACTTTTTTAGGCCACTGACTCTTAAAAACTTGTTGCTGATGATTAGACATACTTGAAACTCTTCCTCAAATGTTGTATTCCTTGAAATCTTTATAATAGTTAAATAGAAAGCATTTTGTGCTAGCAATCTAATTCCCCAAAAAATCAAGCTTAATAAATGTGTTCTTTTAACATTTTTATATTCTAAAAAAGTCTATTTTAAATAAATTTTTTTTATTCAAAAAACTTTTTTAGTCTGTACCATAAATGAAAACTGAAGAATAATCTATCAGAACTTGAAAACACTGAAGGGTCCTAGGTCTAAATGACGTTGGCCCCTCCCTAAATTTTCTAATTCAGATAATTAGGTAAAGAGAGTAGTCACATCTTTTAGTAAAAGATTTTCTCCAAGGGTCCAGTCATGCTCCTTAGAGTATGTACATATACAAATAAAGTTCAGATCTCTCCTTGACAGCATGCACTGTCCATTCTTGAGAATCAGACATTCTGAAAGAAAACAAGAACTGAAAACTAATTTCCCATTATTTTAAATGAAAAAAATATAAATGTACTACATAATATTCCCAAAACACCAACCAAATTCTTAAAATGCAATGACTCCTATATAAAAGTAACAAACTACTAAGTTGGAATATAAAATGCTGAAAACATCAATTCCTAATGACTGAACGGTTAATTTTGCTGTTACACACACAGCTGCTCTGTATGGAGTAATGTGGCCTTCCTTAACAGCAGCAGCCTGTACACACGATTCTGATACTAACTGTATTTGCAATATGACATGAGTCTTTGCCCATACATTAGTGATTTGGGGGGAACAATTTTCTTTCCTTTACAAACATCGTGTAAATAATGTTGTACTGAGGAGATAGGCGTGTTTCATCATTGAAAACCAGGAAGCATTGTCGCGGGAAAATGATAACGGGAGAATTTGGGCAGAGGGTACCTAGATGGCCTGTGTGCCCCAAGAACTCGATAGGCTGCCCGAGGAGGTACTGATTTCCCTCGTCCCAGAGAGCAGCAAGTGCAAGCTGGACGACCTTGTGATTGCCATGGCACACAGCCATTGCCCTGTGTTCGCTTCCTGGAGCTGCTGTAACAAATTACAGTTGTTTTTGTTCTCTTGTTTTAACAACATGGAACTTTATTCTCTCACAGTTCTGGAGGCTAGAAGTCTGAAATCAAGCTGTCAGTGGGGTGGTTCCTCCTGAGGTTCTTCAGGAGAATCTCTTCCACGCCTCCCTCCTAGCTTCTGGTGGCTGCCGACAACTCGTGGCATTCCTTGGCTCGTAGACACACTGTTCCAATCTCTGCCCCTGTCTTCCTATTTCCTTCTCCCCTCTCTTCTCTTCTAAGGATACTCATCATTGGATTTAGAGCACCCTAATCCATGATGAGCTCATCTCAAATTCCTTAACTTAATTACATCTGCAAAGACCCTTTTTCCAAATAAGCTCACATTCACAGCTTCTGGGTGGACATATCCTTTTTGGGAGGAGGGAGCACCATCCAATCTGATACACCCTCTGAGCTTAAATTTGTACGATAACATATCACCTCCACCGGAAATCATACCTACAGGGGCAGGGCAGCCATTTACCACAAGTCTTCCTCCAGGTCAGCTATGCCTCTGTTGTAATTAGCATTTGCTGAATGAAGGGAGGGACCAGAACTTCGTTTACATCCTCACTGGATGTAATCCGATGTCACTAATTCTTTAGGATTTCTTCCTGCTACCACAGTCCACACACCTAAAATCATCTGAAAAATGTCACTTCCTAGGAGCGACCCTGTGGCAGATACCGTGTAGAATGTGTCAAGAATTCCTGTGGTTTTTCTGACTTCTTGCCTAGAAACTGCTTCTAATGCCCTTCCATTAAAGTGGTCAAATAGAAATCATTCTAATTGAGCAATAGCATGAGGGGAAAAAATAAAGAGAGATGCAAAAAAATGGCATGTTTGGTGGCTCACTAGATTTTATCACTGGAGACTAAGATGAAAATTAGAGTATTTAAGTTATAGCCTGTCGAGAAAATGAGCTACAAGCTTCACCTAGTTTTTATTCATATGTAAAATAAAGTTAATCCACGATGTTTACAGATGTGGATAGATGAAGAGTTTATATATTTTCATAAGCGCATAAATTTATATATCGCCTGTGTATCGTTTACGAACAAATATTCATAGATGTTGCCGTCGAGGCGTTGTGCTCTTATATCAATTGACTTTGCAATTCTGAAGTTGCCTACCCCCGCTTCCTTCTTTCTCCTCTTTTTTATTTTTTTAAATAAAGTTTTCTTTCAAGTCCTCTACTGTTACCGTGTTTCGGCCATCAAAGTCCCCTCTTTGCCATTTTTATTTACCTTGTGACTCTGACCCTTTGTGAAGCTGAGCATTTTCAGAGTAAACCGATCCTGCAGGTCCCCAAGGACGTTATTCTCATTTATTCACTCAGCCCTTTGAATGGAGCAGCCCTCACTTGGCAGCCGTTCAGCAGAGCGAGATTCAAAGAGCACACAATCCTTTTTCTTCCAAGGGCCTTTCAAAACCCCGTCCAAGGTTTGTCGAGGGGCTTTAATGGATGTCAGTCATTTAGCATGTTACATTTCATTCATGGCTGCCAGAGAACGTGATGAGTAGAGAAGGAATAAAAGAAAGCAGGCAGACAATAGGGGTAAAGGGATAATTTCCCGAGCCTTTGTGACGTGACATTACAGAGGGCATTTCTGAGCTGCCATTACTCATGATGGGGAGTTAAAATCCAGGAGTTAATGTGCTTGTACTGAAAGCCCCACTAAAGCCTCCCAAACAACTTCAGAGCCAGGATTTCAGGAAACCGGGAATCAGATTGAAACGTGGGTGCTCTGGAGCTAAGACAGCTGTTCGGTGGGGCCCTGCTTTTCCCCACAGGTGGGTGATGGAGAAATGGAGCCCCTTTTGTGCCATCTGCTTGGTCACCTCCAACAGCTGGCTCTCCTTTTCTGATCTTCAAAATGTTTGGGGACAATCTCTGGGCACCAGCAGTAAGGCAGCGAAGCTCTGTGACAGCCCCAGAGGACCGGGATGGGGGAATGGAGGGAGCACTCAGGGCTGCGTCCCTCTGTACCTGCCAACTGGTGTGTCACAGACAGGCTAAAATTACTGAGTGGTGAATTATCTGATTAAAGAGAGCCTTTCATTGGAGGCTTTTTTTTTAATCCAGACTGAAATCTAAACCCTCTAGAAAGTTACGAAAACTTTTTTTTTTTTTTTTAACTTGGGCTTAATCAACATTGGGGTAGGGGGAATGATAAAAAGGTACAGGGAGAAACACTTTGTTACTGGCTATAAGCCATAAATTGTTCTGGAATTTTCTTTTCCTTTTTTTTTTTCTCTTGGGCCTGACAGCAATGTTATGAACTTATTTGAAACTGCTAGCATCAGACTTAATCTGACTTATCTTCACACACACACAGAGCTACCAGGCTGATTGTATTTTTAAATTGGTAGAATCAATTGATTAAAAAAGGTACCAGTGTTCCCCAAAAGCAATTCATTTTTTATTAGTTTTACAATTGCATTGAAATCCCTTTAAATTATAGAGTTCATGAATCACGCCTCTGTCAGGCAGCATCAGAACTATGTCTTTATGGCTCTTGGAGTCCACAGAGGCTGTTGTGGTTTGAAAATAACAGAACAATGTGCTGCTGCTTCCCCAACCGGTTAATGACTTGCCCCATAGTTGGAGGCCCCAAACCGCACAGGGCAAGCTGGGCTGAGTCGCCAGGGCCAGGGCTGCCCGGCTGGAACGGCGCAACAATAGGGAAAACATTCTGCATTCATTATTCAATACACGCTGAGTTGACTTCTTGAAACCGTATTAATAATTTCTCCATAGTTTACGCTGTCCTGATTTTTTTAAAAAAGAAAAAAAAAGCATTGCAAAGTTGTGGAGTCAGCAAACAGCAATGCAGAGGAAAAGATTAAAATGCCAGACCTATACCAAAAAAACATTCTTAATCTCTAGACTGAAGACTGGGAGGTGGAAGGGGGTGGGCTCCAAAAAATGATGCCCCTTCCGTAGGAGAAGAAAAAGACGAGAAGGAGCAAGAGGAAGAGGAGGAGGAGGAGGAGGAGGAGGAGGAGGAGGAGGAGGGAGAAACATTTTCATACAATGTTTCTGCTCTACAATCCCCAAGAAAATACACACGCATCTGCAACTTCATTTTTTGTAATTTAATGCAACATCTTCTTGATTTTTGGTTTCAGAACAAACATTTTTGGTGTTTACCTTTTGCTCTGTCCCCAGTATACCTTATGCCAGCCAAAGTACAAGGCGACGGCCTGGCTGATGTGAGCCAAGCTATATCATGAACTATCGCAGTTAGAGTCAGAAGTAAACTTGGGGGAAAACATTTCTGCTACAGCTGCTGAACATGACTTTGATTTCAGTGTATCCTACTGTTACTCTTCTACTGACCTTGCCCCCTTTTCTAAAATTAAGAGATGGAAAAAGGAGGAAAGATGTAAAATATAGGTGTAGAGTGGCAGTGTGTGTGTGTGTGTGTGTGTGTGTCTGTCTGTCTGTCTGTCTGTCTGTCTGTCTGTGTTGGGGGAAGCCTCTGCTTTAGGGAACCATTCTCCCTGAAAGCATAAAATTACCCTGAGTGGGCTATCATGGAAGTGAAGACAGATCCTAGAACTAAAGGAGAAAATTTTGCCTGAGACCCTGACTGTGCTTCTTCTAGGAAGTAAACAAGAGTATCATCACAGATTCTACCCCAGCCTCCCAGGGGCTTTGCAGCCCTGCCCCTCTTCTCCCACCGCTCTGACAGGCGGGCACACAGACCCTGCCCAACACTCTTCCCAGTGGCCAGCAAGTCGCTATATTGAGTCAGCCTGTTGGTGATTGTTTTAATTGTTAAAAAAGTGTTTTCTTTTGTGAGCACAAATTTACTACCCTGTGACTACGCCCCTTCGTTTTTAGTTCTGCAACTATGCAGAAAAGTCTACCTCTCCTTCTGTAGAACAGCCTTTGAAATTTTTAACACAACTTGTCATTTTCACAGGTTAAATGAACACATTCCTCCAGTTATTCCTTATATGATATGGTTTCCAGACCCTTCTCCGTACCTCCTTTGAACATGTTCCAGTTTGCTGTCAACTTCTCTCTTAAAATGTGGCGCCCAGGACTCAATATAGCACTTCCTGTGCAACCGGCAGCGAATGAGGTTAGACTAATAATTCCCTTGATGTGGATGCTACACTGCAATTAATATGTGACTGCGCTGTGTGGTTAGCAGCAGATCCGCACTCTTGGGTTACATGAACTTGCATTAAAACCCAAAGTCTTTTTTACATTTATTACCAAATCAGACTTTCACCATTTTCCACCCAAGAAATGGATTATTTGAATCTAAACGTGAGATTTTTTTTTTCATTTATCCTGTTGAATTTCAACTTCTTTGTTCCAACCAATCTTTCTAGTTTGTAAAATACTTTTGGGGAATTCTTTTTGTTTTCCAACTTATTAGCTAATCCTCCTAATTTTGTGTCACTCGCAATTTTGATAAAACTTCCTTCTTTGTCCAAGGCATTGAACAATAGAGACAAGAACAAGTGCCTTTACAGATAAAGAATTCAGTGAAGTATCTGACACCTAGTGTTCAAGAAATGTTAGCTGTTAGTATCATGAAAACCCTTCAGAGTCCTTCCTCTGACAACCAGTCCTTCTCTCATGATAATAGTAAAGACTTGGAAAAGAAAACAAAACAAACAAAGAAACCCAGAAAACTGGAAATATTATAAAGGGAAGAGAGAGACCAGAACATGAATATAAAGATGCACCCAATTCATTTACCCTTGAGAAAGCCACATCGCTGCTTCCATGGCCCAGCTCCTGGGTGACAGGCAGGAGTCTGGTCCCCCTCATGCCCTCAGAGTTCCCTCTGAGATGTGCTCCATTTTGCTCCTGGTTTTCCATCTCTACTGTTGTAGTAAATAATAGCAAGAACTAGTAAACAATTGAGAGTATAAGTCCAAGGTTTTGCATTTCATTTCAGTAGACAATGTTCTCATCATGCCTACATCACTAAAATGGAGGTCAGAAATGACCGTTATTACTCATTTATGCTTTGAATAAATAACTGAGTATTTTTATGGTGCATGACAATTACAGGATGTTTCCTGCTGGTTCCAGTTGCATCTTAAGCATTTCCTTGAAGAAAATTCCCTTCAGTGCACTATCACAAAGTTTAATACATTTTGAAAAATACTTTAAAGTATAATCGAAACAACTGAAAAGAAAGTCCTGAAACCTGCTAAAACTGCTGTGACATTTTTATTATTGTGTTCCTTCACTATATATGCTTTTATTCTTTATTTATATACAAAGTATATAAAAGACTATATACAAAGTATATCAATAGTCTTTATAATGTGTGTTCCTAGTATACATTAAAGTCCAAATAAATCAGGGTTTTATAAAGGAATGCACTATCTCTTCTTGTCTATGTTCCCTAATTGCCTATTTGCGTTGTGGAGAAAGGCAAAGATAATATTCATATTCGGGAAAACAGGATTTGTAATATAGGAGGAATATAGCTTTTATATTTATAAACTTTAGACCTCTAAAAAAAGTCTGAAGTTATGTACCAAAATTACTTTAATCAGGACCCTAGAAGCAAACTGAGAGGGAAGATGATATTTACATATCCAAAAATAAATGTAAAATTTACATTTATACCAATTTCTTATATTTTTCCACTGTTTTAAGATTCTTAAGGACCTGATTTCTAAGAGATTGTCTGATTTTCTACCCATATTTCGTATTTTCCATAAGAAAATTAATTTTTATATAAAAAAACAAAGTTCTAATTATGCAACTGTTGAGTTCATCAAAGCGACTTCTTAGCTTATGAGAAACAAACAGACATGCATGCACACCCTCAGGGATGATAGAATAACACTAAAGACGAGTAAAAAGACAGGGATGGATATCTTCTAAGAGCCCCATGGCTGAGCGATCTGGCAGAAAGGGCTCTTTATCATGTCACGCCCCGTAGCATCCAGGTCATGGTGGAATCTCCCACTTTGCAAACTACATTAGGCAGACCGTGGGCCTGTTCTCTGTGTACCTCTACAGTGCGAGACTGACCAGGCTCCCCCTGGACTGGAAGCTCATTAATCCTGACCCAGTGTCTTGTTCACCCATCTGGGGTCCCGCAGTTACTAAGACATGAGTACCTGGGAGTGAATGGAGAGCAGGAGTCTTCGTTGGTCCTTCCCCTCCATGACCACCACCTTCTGGGCCACCTTGGAGATAAAGCTCATGGGGTCCCTTCACGGCACCAGCTTCTGCCTTCACTTATTAATGGTTTTTTGTGACTCTGGTTATTGATTCTTTTAATGTTAGTTGACACTAGATGCTTTTTGTATCTTCCCACATAATGATGGCTGAGAAAACCAATGAGAAAGAAATTCTTCCAAGTTAAGACATCTGACCATAAAAAGAATAGTTTTAAGTAGGTATCACTGTGCCAAGGGACCTTTTTGGTTTTGTGAAAATCTTTGAGAAAACAGAGGGACCAGCCTTTTTAGCCCCACTTCTGCTATAAATCTGCTTCAGCCTCACCGCTAAGTTATTTTTTCTGACTCCTGTGTAAATATTCTATACATCTAAAAACACTTTCTGAAGAATTAGTTATTTACATTTTTCTTTATGAAGATAAAAGGATCTGATTTGTTCTTGACTTGATTTTTACCTTGTAATTCCTATATTCTAAAATCTGTTATTCTAGAATTCAAAAATCTCTCTTATAATCCTTATAAATGTTTCACACTTACTTTTTTTGCTTTTATTCATTTGCATATTCCCTTATTTTCATTTGATAAGAAACAATCTACCCATCACCCTCCAAAAATAGAATAAACAGGTTACTTTTTTGATAGCTTATGAAGCACAGAAGTAAATATTCTCATTTATTACAGACAATTCTACAATATAGATACTATTTTTATACTCACATTACAGAATAGGATACTGTGCTTCAGAGGGTTTAAATAACTTTCCCAAAATCTCATAGTTAAAAGGTGTGGAGCTAGGAGAGAAAGTATAGTTCTGCTCAGAGTGATACTGATTTCTATCTATCTTCCTTCTCAAACTCCATCCCTGGCCCATATTTAACACCCGCCTTACTTAGTGCCCATGGTCATCATCCCTTATGATCCCCATCATCCCCTCATCCCCATGAGAAATGCCTGTACTTCCACTGATGTGCTCAGGGATGGGTGTGTGTGCATGTGTGTGTGTGTATGTGTGTGTATAGTGTGTGTATGGGTGAGTATGTGTGTGCATGAGAGAGAAAGATGATAGAGATAGAGATAGAGATAGAGATGATAGAAGGAGGGAGAACTTGTTTTTATATTACTCAAGGGTATTAGTAGGAATGGTTATTTGCATTAAAAAGTACAAAAAGAGATAGAAAAAAGTCTTTTTCTTTATTGCCAGAAGAAAAAAAATTATCCATGTCATCTTAAAACCTATATGAACAACACAATGTCAAACTCACCTTGCCTTTTTTCTAACATGCATTCCATTAAACCATCTTAAAAATTTATTCTAACTATAGCACTATACTTTTATGCATTACTGAGTATGTGAAATTAAAGGGTTTACTGCTTTGGCAATTACAGGGAGAATTTAAGCAAAAAACTAAAGTATATTCTACAGAGGACCCAAATTACAGCAGTGACCAGTTGTACACTGATTTAATCTAGACCTCAAGAACAGCAATAGACCTTAAAATCTCAACCTTTTATTTGCATAGTCAGTTTCTAATCGGTAAGGAAGATCAAATATGTACTGTATACATAAAATCTGAGACAATGTTGGCATAATGTTAGCAAAATATGGTTGTTACAGTGACAGAGTAAAGCTACTGTTTGAAAGAATAGGTTCTCTGAACACTGTTGGGTCCTATGCAGCTTGTCAGCAGTACAGTATCAGTAAAGGGTAAGAATGCTTTCTTGCCATATAATAAGATGTCATTCTAAATTCTACTTATTCCTAGATTGAGTCCTTTAGCTCTGGAAGGCATTTAATTGCCTCTCTTTGATCTATACGTAAGAAAACAGAGCCCTGGGTATCTTGTCCTGGAAAACATAGATAACAAGTGTCTGAGCCAGACCCCAAACCAGGACCTCTGATTCCAAATCCAGAGCGCCTTCCCACCGCAGTAGGAGCATGTAAAACTCCAAGACACACATTTCAAACAGGATGTGCAATCTGGACAATTTTCTTTGAATTATAACCTTGTGTCCTGATTAGTTTCCACTGGCATTTATCTGTGTATGTTTCTCTGTCCTGAGGGCTCTCTCTCTTGGATCGCTCTCATCTGACCTTTCTAAACCTTGCTGCTTATCTTTCACGTCATCTCCATAATTGCTTTCCGTTTTTAGGCCTTATCTCTACTTTTATTTTCCTTCTGAGCTTTTTTCTTTTTCTATTTTCTGAAAATACAAAATAACATGACTTCATTATCAAGACCTTGGATGCTACTTACGTATTCCAGATACTTATATTTATCTTTGACATTGATTTCCCCTTTGTAATTTTTATCAAGTGACCTAAGCCCTTTCATCCCTTTGAATATCTGTTTTGAAATTTGCTTTGTAGGCTATGAGAATTCGGTAGATGAAAAAAATGGCATGAGCGTGGTTAGTATACAGAACAAGATTCTGGCATGCAATCAATATGGATAAGTAGAATTTCCAATTGTTATGTCAGTTTTAAAACAAATTATTCATTGCCCAATTCAAAAAGCTTGATTCTTCCAACATGTTTGAACTATTCTCTGGCAGAAAATTAAATGCTCTGAGAACAGAACAAAAACCAACAGAGTTTATGGTGCAGTGGAGTCCCAGATCCTGAGAGATTTCTGAGACACAAACACCGGACACTTTAAAGGCAAAGGATTTGCTCCACTGGATACATTAATGCTTATAGATGTACTATTACCATGCTCAGATAGCCAATATTTTAGATTTTGATAATTTTACATATTTCAGCATTAGGGACAGTAAAGAATTTTGAAAGAGACAAACCTGAGTTCACATTCTACTCGAGCCATTGCTTACTAGCCTTGGGCCCTTGGAACTTTATTTAACTTTATGAGCCTGACCTGTAAACATTGCAGGGTTGTTACGACAATTAAAATAATGTACACAAAATGCCTGGAACATAATTGGTTCTCAGTGAGTGATATTGTTACCAAACCAAGTGGGCTCGCCTCCTGGTGAGTTAAATGAGACTCTACACCAGTGGAAGTTGTCTCACAAAGTAAAGTGTAGTGTATTTGCAGCAAATAGGAGACCATGAGGAATCATTTCCAAAGTCATGGTGTCCTCCAACAAAGGGAGGCAGGAACTTTTATTTCAGGTGGGGAATGAATATTCAAAAGGGAAAGGCTGGTATTTGCTTGTGCAGGCTCAGTTGGAAAACATGCTTCCGCATACACTGCAGGTTACAGCAATGAGGCCTAAACTCCTCCTGGAGAGATCTTAGCATTAAAAATAAGGCAAAAATCACGGGCGTAGCTCTTGTGGTGAGGCTTGGTCTGTTTCAGGGTGGTTGGTGTTTGCATCTCCTTAAAATAACAAAAAGAAAAAAAACAACTTGGAAAAAACAGTTAAATTCTTCCAAACCCACCCTTGAGTTTCTTGGCGCACCTAGTCGGTGACAATATGATGATGATGATGATGATGATGATGGTGATGATGGTGACGGTGATGGTGGTGATGGTGTTGGAGATGATGATGGTGATGGCGATTGTGATAATGGTGATAACGATGGTGGTGATGGTGATGGTGATGATGATGATGATGGTGATGATGATGATGATAATGGTGATGATGGTGATGATGTTACTGAGATCTCTCATTGATTAATGGAGGAGGAGGAGAAAACCAAGCTTTTGGGTAAATTTTAATAGCAGATATAACTGACAGAAAATAACTTACAACTGTGAAAATTATAAAGGGAAACAACAATTTAAAAATTAGATTGATGCTTCATTAAGTAAGTAAGTCTTCTAGAAAAAAAAATCTTTATTCTTAAAAGAAGACCCACAGGGGCCGGCCTGGTGGTGTAGTGGTTAAGTGCACGTGCTCCGCTTCGGCAGCCAGGGGTTCGCAGGTTCAGATCCTGGGTGCAGACCTACGCACCACTTATCAAAGCCATGCTGTGGCGGCGTCCCATATAAAGTAGAGGAAGATGGGCACGGATGTTAGCCCAGCGCCAATCTTCTTCAGCAAAAAGAAGAGGAGGATTGGCAAAGGATGTTAGCTCAGGGCTGATCTTCCTCAAAATAAAAAGAAGACCCACAGAAATTAATCTGACAAATCTATCAATATTTATATTTGGCCTTGATATAATAAATCATTCTACAAGACAGTTTTATAGAACCTTACAGAGAGTCATGAGTATGTTAAAATGTCTTCCCCAAAGTCTTTTGTTTTGCAGTACATGACTAAGGGAACATAAAATCTTCTTTTAAAAAATTCACCATTTAAAGATACTTGTAGGGCCGGCCCCGTGGCTTGGTGGTTAAGTGAGCACGCTCCACTGCTGGCGACCCGGGTTCGGATCCCGGGCTCGCACCGACGCGCTGCTTCTCTGGCCATGCTGAGGCCGCGTCCCACATACAGCAACTAGAAGGATGTGCAGCTATGACACACAACTATCCACTGGGGCTTTGGGGGAAAAAAAATAAATAAATAAAATCTTTAAAGATACTTGTAAATGTGAATGAAGCAGTTTGAAGCATTTGAGATATGCTTCAAAATGTAATTTCTAGAAAGTTACTTGTAAAGTTCCACTCTATAGTGCTTTACTTGTTTTGTGATTTTAAACAGCAGATGCTCCAGGGAGAAGCTGACCCCAGTAAGGAACGGCACGCGTATACTCTACGTGCTACGGTCTGTATGTAGAAACGCTTATACTCAGGGACAAGTTTAGAATAAACAAGAATCAGACTAAGGCAAGCAAGATAGCAAGCCCTTGCGGGAGAGCAAACTGGTGAATCTCTCTGGCAAAACTTTTCCTTGTTTTTGGTTATCAGAGCAAAGTTCTCCAGTGTTGCAGTGGGTCGCTTGTTCTGTTTATTTTGTTTAGCTCTAAGCCAGAGGTACTTTGCCTGCAGCCAGTCATCTCTCTCTGTGTTCGATGCTTCATTCACATTCCACAGAGAAGGGCTCTCTGAGAAGACAGTCTCGGTGGTATGTGGAGACCCTCTTGTGCCCCTCATTGATTCAACTCCAAGTGGCTCTCTCACAGTGGCAGGTGCTAAAAAGAACGGCAGATGACACTTTCTGTTTGCTAAACCTAATGCTATTATTCCTACTATCCTAATTTTATTTTCTTTTTAAATTTTTAAAATAATTACTTGAATTAAACAACATATCCCTAAAAATGGAAGTGGACGCTTTAATACAGACTGCAGGAAAAGACATTGTACTGTAGCTCCCTCACATGGGTCTTAAGTCTTGAATAACAGCCTCCAAATAATCATTTCCTCTTCTCCCTTTTGGTGCGCTGCCCAGGTGGGCAGCCAGTCCCCAGTATCTGATAACACGTCTTGTCGGGCCATGTAGAATAATATTTTGCTCCGAGCCCTGTAATCTTGCTTCTCCACAATCTAAGGCTCCACGCCCAGCACATCTTGTCTCTTCGGGAAGCCACAGAGTCTCGGTGGCCAATAGTTTTGCTATTGCTACTTCTTCCAAACCATGATGAGGACTATTTGAAATTTCTGCTTGCTTATTACCCACTGAACATATTCACACGTTCCAAAAATTCTTAAGAAAATGCAAAGATGAAGTAGTCTCTGAATTAGAAGCCAAATGTCTCCTCAAAGTTAATTTTACTGGTTGGTTATATTATATGTGTTTGTAAAGACTGTATTATGGGAATTAATTTACATTCACCTCTGCTCTCAAATTCAGTAAGTGTTATTACATTTTTTACATGGAAGGATACAAGACTTTAAATTTATTTGCATATTCTCCACTAGGTATCTTGGTTTCAAACATATGTTGAATTCTCTTCTTTGTAGACACTCTTAGTTCTATTTTAGAGATAAAAAACTGAAGTACAGAAAAATGTCACTCTCGTTAAAAATACAGTTTTGCTTTGATGGTAAGCTGATGCTTTAAATGTGATCTTTGAAGATGTCGCACCTTGAAACTGTTTTTTTTTTTTCTTTTTCTTTTTCTTAAATTGCCAGTGACTTCTCATAGGTGATACATAAAGATAAAGGTCACATTGCTTGGATTATCGACTTCTCAAGGGAAATGTAGAGGATGGAAAAATACCATGTGTTTCTTTCTTCTTCATAGGCTAGCTGCAGAGTGAGAAAGGAGAAGAGGAAATCACCATTATCTTAATATGCAAATCAGTATGTGATAATTTTATGGTTACATTGTGCATGATTTGGGGGAAATAGCTTCTCACTACTGTTCCAACCAATGCAACACCCTCCCCTCTTCCCAACTGCTCTCTTTTCTCATACTTTATCTGAGACATTGCTCACTCTATGACCTAGAGTGCCTCCGACAGACCTCTCTGCAGGTCACATTTGTGTAAGCCAAGTCATACTCATTATCCTGCGGCAAAGGCAGTTTAAAAGGACAGATTCCTCACTGCCGTGATTAATCACTCCTAGTTTACAAACCTAATAAATCAAGATGTCGGTACAGCTGATTGTGTCCTGGCGCAGAACACAGGTGTGTTTGCTGCCATGGCACTCCAGTGCTTGAGAATAAGACCAAGAGTCCCCAGGGGAGCTCCCTGAGGAATTGCAGAACCCAGGAGAAGACTCTAAGGCGGAGAAGACTTAGGAGCGGAATCCTGGGCGTCAGGAGGAGAAGCGGAAGGAGGCCCGTGTTAGGACTTGTAGGGAGTCCTGCAACTATTCAGAAACGGTCTCCAACACAATCAATTTTATCTCAGAAATTTCTGACTCCCTGAGTTTCCTAAGTCACTGATGGATGAAATGAGGAAGATCGATATTAGATAAATTAGGGTGAGAAATAACTTTTAGAGTTTCTCTCAGTCACTACCAATTTTAGATGTCCGTAACTTGTTTCTGCCCCAATTCAACCCAACAAACATAAATGCCACATCTCTCAGGGGACGTATATAAATCACATTTATTTTCCCCCCCAAACACTTACATAACAGGCCTCTAGTTTAACAGCCAGTAGTGAAGTTGGCAGTGAAAGTTTGGTTTTATTTCTCTCCTCCTGATGGAAGCCTGTGTGAAGCGATGGGAATCACTATCTGTCCTCTCTCAGCTTATGGGAATGCAATAACGTAGCAGACACGGCTTGTAGACGTTGAGTGTTGGGCCTTAGGTACAGGGAAGCAGAGGGCTGGGGGAGGAGACTTGAGAGCAGGCGAATGGCCCTCCTCCCCTGCACGCTGTACTCTGACTTTCAGGGAGAAGCCCACGCAGTGTATCTCCCAGGAATTACTTAATTCTTCCTCCCAGTTTAAATGGTCCATGGGTCAGCGATCGACCTTCTCTGCATAAGACAGGATTGAGAAATCATCCTGAACAGCAGGCTGGGCAAGGTTCCACATTCCATGGTCCCTTCCTGGAGCATGGGACACAGGAAGAGGGACAGAAAACACTAGTTGCTACTCCCAGGCCACTAAAGCAAGACCACCTTGACTTCCGCATGTCTTGAGAATCAGAAAGCCTGTGTAGTTTTCTATTTACAGGAAGAACTATCATTGTTGCCAATAAAATAAATACAATTTTCCTAATTTCCAGTTGTCTATGACAAACTAAGAACTTTCAGTTTCCCAGACCAAAATATGAAAAATTGCATTTGATGTGCTACTTATTTATTATCCTGAAACTTCTAATTCAGAAGCTCAACTTGTTTAAAATGATTTTAAGTCTGAAACAATGCAGTAGTTACAGCTCTCTGACATATTGTTTGTAACCAGAAAAATCCGCAAAGCCAGAAGCCTTCTGCCGTGAGTGCTTTTGTTTCTCTTCTTTTGTTTTATTAACCTCTCCACAGCTGGCGCAGTTGAAAACACTCTTTCATCACATGCTTAGCAGAAGTTCAAGTGTAGCTGAGCATGCTGCCAAGAATCTATCCGCTGGGTTCACTGTCGGAATGTCATGTTTCACTTCTAGCCTAACTCCTATCTGATACAGCTGACGGAAACAAAGAAACTGCAACAGGAAAGGCTCTCCCTGGACCTTCCAAACTGATTGTTCCCGAGAAATGGAGGGCAAGTCAGGTCTAGCAGAGTGGTAATGTTTTCACATTCATATAAGAATTCAGAATCCACAGCGTTTTCTGCTTGTCTGCCCTTTTTTTGATGTAGTAAATAAATAGTCTACATTTCACCAAGCTGCTAGATTATGAAACAGTAATGCACTCTTGTCTGATACTATTTAGAATTTACAAAACAAAATAAAAATTATAGAATAAAAAATTTAACAGATTTCTTTTTTCTTGCTTTATTTTAATAAAGTACTTTATATTCATAACCTTTGAACCTCAATATCTTTTTTGTAATCAAGTGAATATTCGTGATGATTGGTTAAAATTTAGGTAAATACGTTTATTTAGTATTGCTGCAAGGTGATTATATTGGCTGCCAGAATGTTTTCTATAAAATGAGATGAGTACTCAAGTTTCTTTTCTTGGAGAAAGGATACATTTTCAGCAGCATCCCCCAAACTACATGGTTCAGGTAAAAATTTGCCTCTATTATAAGTATTTTACCTTCTTTAATATATTCATAATTTTTTAAATACTTCAATTTTAGTGAATTATTGATGGATCATCTCCCAAATGTAGGTACATACACTTCTACTTCTGTTGTGACATTCAGTTCATAAGCACATTGATAGAAATTAAACATCTCAACACTTGAGAAATGGAGAGACCAAGGTGAGGAATCATTAACACTCTGCCCTTTCGTGCGTATCTGATTCATTCATTCAATCAAACCTTAAATATTTACTAAGAGCCTACTGTGCACCCAGTACTGTTCTAGGTGGTCCTGGGGATACTATAATGAACAAGAGAGAAAAAAGTTCCAGTGCTCTGCTTAATTTAAGCTGGGAGAGTGAGACAGGAAATAAAAATACAATCACAACAGGCAGCAAGGAGTTCCATGCAGAGAATTAGAATAGGGTGATGAGATAGAGAATGACTGGCAAGCTCCTCAGTATTGGGTGGTCAGAAAAGTTCCCTCTAAAGGAGTGTGACGATAGCTCAGTTCTCCCCCAGGAGAAGAAGCAGCAGCCGTATGAGATTCAGGGGGAAATGGCTAGTTCAAAGGCCATGCGCTGAGGAATCCAAAAAAGATCTGTAAGGCTGAAAAAGGTTGGGCTTTAATAAAGGGTATTGAGAAGCCCTGTGGAGGATTCCAAACAGGGGAATAACTTGATTGGATTACTGTATTAAAACCAGCACTGTAGCAATTAGGTGGATAGTGGAGACTAAGAGACCCTGGGAGCAATGGTGGGAGCTTAGACCAAGTGGTAGCTGGTATTGGGCTGTTTCATACAGATCAAGTCATAAGACAATGTTCAGTTGTTAAAATACTGACATATTTCCCTATTGCTTGATAAGTAGCCCTTGTCCTGTGTCCCCCGAATGGTGTCCACCTTCCTGTCCTAGCCATCCTATCCTGTCTCTCAGGACCTCCAAACTGCCTCATGATCCAGTAGCTGAAGTGTTAAGACCTGGCATAGCAGGGAACTTACAGGACTTCAGTATTCCTGCCGATGGTCCAAGCTCCTGCCATACATATTGTTAAATATTTTGAATATCACTGTTTGAGTAGGAGAGGAAATATTAATTTTGCGAATATTTATTGAGCACCTGTGACATAGATACTGCTCTAGGTCCTGGGAATGCATGCCTAAAAGAAATAGATAAAAACGTCTGCACTGTTACTGTACTACCTTAGATTCTGGTTATGTTTTAGAAATAAAGTCATCAGGATCAGGACTTGTCAACAGATTTAATGTGGGGAGAAGGAAAAGAGAGAAATCAGGAAACCTCCTAAGTTTGTTACTCAAGCAACTGGTAGATGATGGTACTGCTTACTTAGACGGGAAAAAGTGGAAGGAGTAGGCTTGCGAAGAGAAAGTTTTTCTCATGTTTCACAGCAGACCTAAATTCACAGAAACATATATGGAGAGGCCAGTGAGAAACCTTTGAAAAGAACTTAGAGTCCCTTAACCTAGGTATGTGTCAATTTTTCATATATAAACTGGGAACATTAGTATCTACCACGCATACTTCACAAGATTGTCATAATGATCCAATATGTGGCAAAAGATAGGAAGTCTTTCGCTTTCTCTAGAGAACTGTGGATCATTATCACTGAAGTATCATTAAGAGCTTCACAAAGATTTCTGGGAACTACCATTCTTCATTTTTCCAGGCTCTCCCTAGATAGGAACATAGAAGGCAGGAGCCCCCAAGGATAGGCATAGAAAAGCTGGAACATCGTAGGTAAGACCAGCAACTAAAAACTCCTAAAAGTTAAGACAGATAGCCTGTATATCAATGTTTATCACTTCAGGGATGGTTTCTCAACAAATCATTTTCTTAGCATTAATGAAGAATTATACCAATTTTGATACCTTTTTATATTAGATAAATAGTATCAATTACAATTAAGCTCTCTTATCTGATATAATTACAAAAAGCAAGATGAGGAAAGAAAAATGAGTAAGTGATGGAATGCACATGCTTCATTCCTGCTTTTTACATTTTGAGTCTTTGCATCTGTAGGTCATGGATCATACATGCACTATTTACCTTCCGGAGCTGTGGAAAGAATCAAATGAAATAGTGCATGTGAGCATGCTCTTCAAATGTTTGCTGTTATTATGTCAACAAGACATATAGTATATAGTGGAAAAACTATTCGCTGGCTACAAAGAGTTGGTTATTTGTTTTATATCTTCTTACCTCACCCCGTGGAAACCACAGCATCTTGTATTTATTCCAAAGCATTTACCGTCCTTCACCGGATTAAATGAATTATTATTGAAGACAGCAGATGACGAGACTATCGTGTGTCTAGTTTACTGTACCTAGAGGCTTAAGTTTAAAGCTTTGGCACCATTCCTAAAGTACTTTGCACCCTGCACACCATTCCAAACAACTCTTAAAAATTTCGGTAGTTGAAATCCTCTGCCAAAATTTTTCAGCTGCTTCTCTTTCCCTCTCTTAAGGAATGAATAATTTAACTTTGTGAAGCTTGATAAAAATTAGGTAATATTGGATAGTGGTTAAAAATACAAGAAATGGAGTCAGGCTACCTGAGTTTGAAATCTAGTTATATGACTGTCCTGGGACAAGTTATTTAAGCACTTTGTGCCCATGCAAGATGGGGAAATTGATCATACCCATTTCCAGGGTTGTCATGAGGAATAAATAAGTTGTTATATGTGAAGGGCTTATGCAGTGCTTGCCACATTGTCTGAGTTCAATGAATGTTACATGTTATTACATCCTCTGAATATGACATGGCATCTACAATAGCAAAAAGAAAAATAAGAAAAATTGGGGTGGATGTATTCACGTTACTCTATCTTAATACTAGTGTGTAGGAAAATAGTGTAAAGGATCTTTGTTGCTAAATCAATCAACATCCAGAGCTTGATTAGAATGATGATATGTAAAATCTCTTGATTAAATAAACATTTGTGAGATGCATACTATGTGCTTGGCACTGTGTCATGCAGGGAGTATAAATGCAAACAGCTGCAAACCCTATGCTCAAGTCATTCACACTGCACTAAGAAGAACTGATTAGAAGTGAGTGAAGACATTGCTTGTTTATGGCCATCTAGTTCCAAACTTTTATGTATAATATGACGTGAAAGGTGCTAGAACAGAGAGAAGCACAGAGCACAGTGTTGTGGAAAATCGAGCAGGTTGCATAACTGGGAGAGGCCATTTACAGGACCCTAAAAAGAGAAGGGGCTTGAAACAGACCTGTGATAGCAGACAAAAAAAAAAAAAAAGAATCAGAAACACTTCTAAAAAGATATGGTGCTAGATCTGAGTCTTAAAAGACAAAAAGAATCTTACCAGGTAGACAGAACTGGGGAGGAAGGGATAGGCATTTTCAGATGCATAAACAAGCAGACTCATGGAGGCATGAGCTAGCATGGCCTACTTTGCGAATCTGTGTAACTAAATATGGCCAAAATGAAGAGTGTGTCTGGAGGCATTGAAGGTGTGGAGAACAAAGTTTGTCAAGAGTCAGACCATGCAGGGTGGGGCATATCAGGCTTGGAAGTGTGATCTTGGTGCTGAAGGTAATGGGGCTGCTTTGAAGTGTTTGAGCAAGGGAATATCGCAATCAGACGTGTTTTCAAAATATCTGACTGACAGCAGCCCCATCCCATTCCCAAGATTCCGTATTCCTTTACCCTGCTCTATTTTCCTCCATGGCACTTACCACCATCTGACATATTATTTGTCAGTCTCCCCCTGCAGAATGTAAGCCCCATAAATACAGGTAGATAAGCACCTGTCTTGCATTAAACATTCATTAAATAAATGGCATATAGAGCAAACTTCATACAACTTTTCACTTTCAAACTCACCCATTTATTTGGTTGCCCTTTCTTCCGGGGGCAACCTATTTTGGTGGGGTAGCCAACATCCTATAAATATGAAGACTAAAATTTTACTCAAAATTCTCCTGGAGACGCCTTTCAATTGCCATTGAGGAAAGCCACTTCAACACCAATGATCCATTCTGACTTCTTTCTTGAGCATCTAGCATTATCTAAAATGGATCTCAGAGGTCAAGGGCTTTTATAAACAGGTAGAAACAGCAGAATGGAATAGCTTTATTGGACAACATTTTACCTCCACCTCCCCCCAAAAAATAATACTTATAAAAACATATCATTTCTACAAATTGTTTTTTATTTTAATGCATTTAGGAAGAAATGTAATACAACAATTACCGAATTAGTACACCTCACAATAAGAGTGTTTTTTTTTTTTTTGTGAGGAAGATCAGCCCTGAGCTAACATCCATGCTAATCCTCCTCTTTTTTGCTGAGGAAGACCGGCTCTGAGCTAACATCTATTGCCAATCCTCCTCCTTTTTTTTCCCCCCAAAGCCCCACTAGACAGTTGTATGTCATAGCTGCACATCCTTCTAGTTGCTGTATGTGGAACTCGGCCTCAGCATGGCCGGAGAAGTGGTGCGTCGGTGCGTGCCCGGGATCCGAACCCGGGCTGCCAGTAGCGGAGCGTGCACACTTAACCGCTAAGCCACGGGGCCGGCCCCTAAGAGTGTTTTAATGATCTATAACTTTAATCCCTTCAATTTACATTAAATTCCTTAAATAGATGAATGTTTGCATATTTAAATAATGATTTAGTTAATTAGATTTAGTGAAGTTTTAACCCGGACAATTCAGGGGGCCGGACTACGACCCACCAAGCTTTCCAGAATCAGGCATGCTCTCATTTGTTTCATGCCATTTCCTTACCAGCTAGGAAACAATTCTGTTGGGTTTCACCATGCAGAATGCATCACTGCATCACGGGTCCAAGCCACATTGGGACCTATTTAATTCCCGCCTTTGATCACCAGTCTTGTCCTCTGACTCATTTTGAGTAGGAAAGTTCCATGCTTGATTCTGTCAACCCTCATCCTGCTGTCCTAAAAGCACAGGATATAATTTCCCTTCCATTTCCAGAACATTTTATGCCACACATGTCTCTCACTCTTTGATGACATCCAAGATCCTCTCTTTGGTTGTATCCTTTGAAAGAAGCCAGCTGGGCCCTCCCTGGCCTGCCCTATTGACTGACTCTGGTGTCTACTTTGCCCGTACCTACTAGGTTTCATTTTACCAAGTCTAACTTTGGTAAACCACAGCGAGCTGCTCGCCATCGTCAGTTCGAAGCAGTCTCCTACTAATTCTTGCTGTCATTTGCTTAATATTGAGGGAGGTACTTGGGTTTCTATTCCTTGGGAAATAGTTCGGCTGGAATGTGATCTTCAGAGTTTCAAATTCAATCCATTGCTTGGTATGGCTCAGAAGCAATTATTATTCCCACCCAGAAGAAAACTCTTCTGAAATAACTATCTTTTAAAAAAAACAAACTTAGGAAAAGTTGTTGTTTTTTAAAGGCAAACATTTAAACATTATTACTGAAAGACTTTAAAATATATTATGCGTCTTTAATGTTGAATGAGCTAATTAGGTGTTTAAATTCCATCCTGAAAATGAAAAATAATAAAAGAAAGAAAAGAGAAAGGAAAAGATTAGGGGCAAAAGTAGAACTCCAAAGAATAAATGAAAAGTGCTTTGCATTTTTAAGTGATATTAATTGATTGTGCTGAGGCAGCCTTTTGAAATGTCAGGAACTGTGAAAAATCTGAGATGTTTACTTGTAAGTTGAGTTAGCTGGCCACAGTTTTATAAGTGCTGTCAGAAGACATGAGGCTCCTGGGTCAGAGACAAAAGACTTTGTTACAGCAGAGCAGGCAGCATGAGCTCCATGTTCCTGTTTGTTCCCCTTGTGCCCCAAGTCTCATGGGAATAATGCAGATGGGTCTAGTTGGGTACTGCATACTTAACAGGTCTGTATCATAGCTGAGGAATTCTGAGCTTAGGAAAACTCCAATCTCTTAAGGAGTTGCTAACAAATCTGCCCAATCTTTTCCAGAGGGAGCTATTATCTTTATTATCCTAGTCAGAAAGCAAATCTGCCCTCTATTCCAGAAGGATCTCTTTCTTTCAAGTGCTATGCAACATGCACAGCAAATAGCCTTGAAAAAATAGTATGGAACAAAAGCTGTCCCAAGACCTATAGAAATGCCGTGAAGAATTGACCCAAACAAATCCACCCCTTGATGTAGTCTATAGGAATATAAAACTTTTGTTGAAATTTTATAACTATCACTCGACTTTATAAAATGTTATTGCAGAGGTCAGTAACAAACATAACCACCATTAATTCAGCAAATATTTTGAACTCAAAACTAGTAAATAGTCATTATCAGCAATAAAACGTTTGACATATTAAGCACTGTTTTACATGTGGAATAATGTAAATTTGTTTTATAAGACAGGATGTTCAACTAGTCTATATGATCTGATATTAAAGTAAAAACCTCCTATGGACAGATACAAAGTGAATAATTAATAATGACAATAGTGAAAATTTTTATAATTATGTAAATTCCTAGAAGTTAGTGTTTTTTATCTTTATATAGGAAATTTAAGAAAAAAACTATTACATTAAAAATGTAAAATGGAATATATAATGACTGTCTTATACCTTTCATTTTTCCTTATAACTCAAACATCATCTGCTTGCTCCTCATACTTAGCTAACTATTCTTTGAGAAAGTAGAATAAATTAGAAGAAAATCATCCTATTTCCCACCACCAAACCTACCAACCTACCTACATATGTCCAAAGACTCTGTCTTTCCTCCTGTTAAACTGAATTAGCTCTCCCTCCTCGCTTCTTAGACTATTTTTTACCCCAGAACTCATCCTCCTCCAGCTTCTTCAAAGACATTTTTCTTGCGATTATCCCCTCTCTCTGTCCTGCGTCATCAATACTATCCTTGTCACTGGTTCATTCTTATCAGCATATGAACATGCCTCAAAAAATTCTTAAGAAGAACCTTCCTGGACCTTGTGTCTTCCTTCAGTTGTCGTCTATTCCCCCACTTCCTCAAAGGAGGTCTCTAAATAGTCATTGTCTCCACTTCCTCGCCTCCTTGTCTCCTCAACCAATCATCTTTCCCTTTCCACCACTCCACTGAGACTGCTATTGTCTAGGTCAACATTTGTAGGTACCATATAGGTAAAATTTCAACTCATGATGCTAGATTAATATCCAGTAGACAAAATTCTACTCAAAAACACAACAATCAGCTATCTAATTTAGAAAATGCAAAGCAATATCTTCCTTCTCTACCTCATAGGGTCATTGTAAATCAAATGACATAATGCAAGTGAATATTTCCATAAGCCACAATGCAACACACACATAAGTAATATGATTTTCTAAGCTATGAATCAAAGACATAGATTTTGGTAGTAATTATCTAGCCCTAGTGTAATACAAGGAACGAGAACATAGTAGATTGTCCATAGACATTTGTTGAACAAACAAATAAATGAATAAACAAATGAATGGATGGAAATGCTTGGTTTGGTGGGCGCTCTGGCTGGAACTGAGTGGAAACACCCAACTAGAATGGTGTTAACAAACAGAAAAGCGTCTAGAAGATACGAGGAGAAAAATCATTCCTCCCATAGCAACACACAGAACCCTCCTTCCCTAAATTATCTAACACCTTGAATAACAATTAAGCCTTCATTTTGTTCATCTGAGCTGTCAAAGGATCCTTCTTGTCTAAGTTCCTTTTTAACTGAGGGACTATCTCGTACAACCACACAGCAAATAAAGATAATACATATACACATATAGGACATGCCCTTTCTGCTTAGCCAAGACTCAAACATCAAAGTTAATCAGCACCATTAACTAAAATGTGAAGTGTGACAAACTCAGTAAAAATATATTTTTTATCATCTCGTGAACGATTGCTTTAGGATACAGTTCAAATAAGCTAATGAAGATGTTGGGACACTGAGCCAGATAGCAGTTTTACTTTGCAAAGTCACTCTTAAATTGTGATGGTCTCCTCTCTATAAAATATTTACGTTTTGGTGACCCATATTATGATGTTCTCCCAGACTCTGAAAGTTTTTCCACACAGTCTAATGAGGAACTTGGAGGCATGACTGGTCAATAGTAGATCAAAAATAAACGTTGTCAGATATTTCCTTTGGGGTCAGTTGACATCAGTCTACCATGTAACAGTTTATGGGGGCGAGCAAGGAAGCTTGACTTCAGCACAGCACTGCCGCCAGAGTAAACAGTGCTGCGAACCAAGGAAATTCAAAGCACACGCCTCATTGTCAGCTTAAACTCGTTTTACAAACCCAAACAGCCATCCAGCTTTTAAAAACCCATTCCTGTTTCAACAACTAACATTTAATCATGAAGATAAAATACATATATTCGTGCACATAAATATATGGTAAATAAAATTTTTGGTAAAGAACTCAACTTTTCAATGTACTATATGGGAAATGGTTAAAGAAAGTAGTAATAATGACAGAGAACCATCACAGAGAAATGTTAATACAGCAATATCAGTAAAGAGCTAAGACACAGTCTACTTCTTTCTAGACTGGAGAAACACATATATGGACCTGAAATATAAGGTGATATAGTTTTGTGAATATATCCTCTCTTTTTACATCTTATATACTGCCCTCCTAAATTATACTATACAAATCTTTAGCTGAACACAGATTTGGAGCATCAAGGAGACTTGGATTCAAACCTTAAATCTGCCACGTGCTAAATGGCATGTTCCCTCTCAGGACTGTTTTGAAGAGGGTATCTGACATTGTTTGGGACTCCTGCTGTGCGGTCACCTGGCTCTGACTTTATCCTATCAGGGCATCATCAGATTAAATGGCAAATCCAGTTGCTGGTGTAACTGTTTGTCTTTGACAGTTAGGCTGCAAGCTCTGTGCAGGAACAAAGCCTGTCTATCTTGTGCAACACTATATCCTCAACATCTGCACAAAGCTTGGCTCTTTCTAGCCACTTATGTGCTGAATGAATTAATGGGTGAATGAGTGGTATATAGCATTGCTTCTCTGCCTTTTCATTCCTTTCCAAGTTCACTTGAAATCATCTTTACATGAATTTTTTCCATACTGACATTTCTCCTGTACTTTATTTCTCCAAATTACTTAGGGCTCATAATTGGATTATTGATTTGGATCCTTGGTCCTACCCATGTTAGCCATCCAACTTGAGTAGGAAAATTAGGTTCCGTAAACCTGTTTCCTGTTGACTTTGAAAATAAGGGGCAGAGCACTTAACATGCGAAAAAAATAATTTCACTAGCAAGCCAGGGAAAGAAACTGAAAAAAGATAATATTTTTCGCCACGACATTTTCAAAATTCTTCATTTTGAACCTAACCTCAATCTCCAATGTTGATGAGAGTGTGAAGAAATAACACCCTGATCCACCTGGAGGGAGTCTACAAGTGCGATAATTATGGTGAGCAATTTTAGAATCTCTGCTAAAAGTTTTAGCAATTTTCACCCTCTTTACCCAGCAATTTCACTTCCTTGACCTATCCTAAGAAAATAATCAGAGATGCATTCAAAGGGATGTTATGTGTAAGGGTGTTAATGACAATAAAGTAAAAGTGTAATAACAATGGAATAATGGGCAGTTATTAAAACTCATGCAAGAGAGGGATAATTATCTTGAAAATTATCAGAGAAAAAAGTAAATCACAAAGAAACATATTAATAGAAAATTACCCCAATTTAAAATATATTTGTATAGAAATATATATATTTTAAATAATATATTTATATTTTGTTCATTATATATACACATATGTATATAAAAAGACTGGAATAAAATATACTATGTGAGATTTTACGAGGTTACGCTGCAATAACAAATAATCCTAAAATTTAGTGACACAGCAATAAAGGTTTACTTGTTGCTTTTGTTTCACGTCAGCTGGGAGTCAGCCACGGCTCTGCCTCACGTGTCCTCTTTTTTTTTTTTTTTTTTAAAGATTTTATTTATTCAGCTTTTTCCCCCCAAAGCCCCAGTAGATAGTTGCATGTCATAGGTTCACATCCTTCCAGCTGCTGTACGCGGGACTCGGCCTCGCGTTGGACGGAGAAGTGGTGCCTCCGGGCGCTCCCGGGATCCGAACCCGGGCCGCCAGCATCAGAGCGCGCGCACCTAACCGCCAAGTCACAGAGCCGACCCTCACGTGTCCTCTTTGTTCTGCTACTTAGTCTGAAGGAACAGCCCTTCTTTGGTACTTTGTCTTTCTCAAGGCAGAGAGAAAAGAGGCGAGGAGAAAGCATGTGATGACTTTTGAAGGTTGTACTCAGAAGTCGCACATCATTTCCACTCGTATTTCATTGGCTAAAGAAAGTCCTGCGGACTAGGCTGGCTTTACTGAGGCAAGAGGTACAATCCTCTTACTGGGGAACTCCACACATCACATGGAGAACAGCGAGCATCAGGGAAAAAATACAATTTAACACAATAACCATCTCCTGCTGGTGATATTAGGGCTGATTTTTCATTTCTTCTTCATACTCCTATATATGTTACTTTTTTTCTATAATGAACACATGTGTTACTTTTAAAGGCAGGAAAAAAATGTCACACACAAAAAGAAACCTTCCTATCACACCACATGGCTCACCCCTCTCTTCACTTCCTCCTGATGGAGTTCTACACTGTCATCTGTGGTCAAGTGTGTGCTGATGTGTCATTGGCTACGGCTGTTGATCTGGTTGGTCTGTCATTCTTCCTCACTGAGTCACGTGTAGGCTTCCTTTCAACACCTAATAGCCCTATAAAATAGATCTATAAACAATATAAATTTCATTACGGAAGAGTGAATATTGATACGGTATATAACCCAGTGGTTCTCAGCTGGGGACTATTCTGCACCCCCAGAGGTTATTTGTCAATGTCTGGAGACATCTTTGGTTGTCACAACTTGACGAGGAGAGGTAGGGAGTACTTCTGACATCTAGTGAGTAGAGGCCAGGGATGTTGCCCTCCCCTACCCCCAAAAATTACCTGTCTCAAAATGTTAGTAAGTACCAAGATTGAGAAACCACGTGGTCCCGTGATAGTGTAATTCATACTTAAAAGGAGGACTGGGAACCTTGCAAGTTCTTCAATGCCTGAGTCTTAGAGCTCAAACCTCAGGCATGGATGGTGGTTTCCCATGGTTTGACAATAGCATAAATGTAATCTATGATTGAAGATGGTGCTGTTAACCGGGTTTATTGACCAATCAGAGTATACATTCGTGTATCTTAGTATCAGGACTTATGGTCTAAGTTAATATTTAAAATAATTTAGAGGGGCTGGCCCGGTGGCGCAAGTGGTCAAGTGCGTTCGCTCCGCTGCTGCAGCCTGGAGTTCACCGGTTCAGACCCTGGGCGCACACCTGACACACTGCTTGGCAAACCACGCTGTGGCGGCGTCCCATATAAAGTGGAGGAAGATGGGCACAGATGTTAGCCCAGGGCCAGTCTTCCTCAACAAAAAAGAGGAGGATTGGCAGATGTTAGCACAGGGCTGATCTCCTCACACAAAAAAACAATAATTTAGAAATAACATCTGTGTGATGACTGTGAGACTGAGTCTTGAGAGAAATTGCTCTGGAATTTACAGAGGAAATTGTTGCCAACGTGAGGAAGAGTATTTGGAACAAAGCAAGGAATGTTGTGATGGTTTGTCAGTCATGAGTAACTTCAAATCCTACAGTTATTGCCACCATTTGTGTACATGTCTGTCACTTTACCTTCATCTGCTATGTATTTGGGAGATGAAGAAGAACGAGAGTGATGTCTCCACAATATTCAGACATATCTTGTAACATTTGTTTTACACATTCTGCTGTCAGGGGTTATTAATTGACTATAATCTTGATTCTAAATTTAAAACAAATGTTACACACATGTCTCAATTTAGGAGATCATTTTATAAAAGTTTCCACTTATAAAAATTATTTTCAAACCACTAAAATATGACGTGTGCTATCTTTACTCCGTCTTGCCATCTTTCCCTACTCCTTATGCCAGAAATTCCATCCCATCAAAACTCAGAGCCCTCCTCTTGTCATGTGCCCTGTGCTGGAGTTCCATATCCTAACAAAATGGTCACCCCTCCCACCTAGTACATGAATCAGCATTGCCATCCTATAATGCTCCCCATCACATCTCAGGGTTTAAGCTTATCTATCAACTAAATTACAGACTTCTGAAAAAGAGATTGCTTGTCATCTATCTTTGTAACCTAGAGATTTACATAACGTCCAGTTCGTGGCAGGTGTCAATAAATGATTATGTGTTAATGAATTCCCTCAGTGACCAGGTTTAATTGTAGAGAAGGAAGAATGAATTGGAGCTACTTTTTATATTAAGAGGTGCATTACTAGCTTTTCAAAAGAGCACATGTGCTGACTCAGAGGAAGAAATATCCGGTGGCGAGATTTCACCAGGGGGACAGTGGAATAGGAAAGATAGTTCGAGGCAAGAATGGCTTCCCAGCTTCCTCAACTCATTACACAAAGACAGTGGCCTTTCCAACATGACCAGGGCCCGCTCTGCTCTAAAGGAACAAAGCTACATCCAGGGCATTGTCCTTGACTACGTGAGTTCCGCAAACTGAAAAATATTTTTCTTAAAATTATAGCTGATGAAATTCTAACACATGTTGCAATGATATAGCTGAAAAAATGTTTGACCACATGTTAACAGTACCCATTTAATTTAAGAAACTATTATTGATATTTTTAACATATATCTGTAGCTATAGAACCTAAATACTTAACACTATGGTGAGAATTTTTCTCAGTGTCACAGTTTATTGTTATATTTTTTTAAATACCACAATATATTGATTGTTCCTTTTATTTTTTTCAGGTTCAACTTTATTTGCTCTCTAAAAACACATACTCTGGCAATAATTGCTATCTTTTTCCCGGGTTGTCCATAGATCTTAATGGCTACAGTTTATATTTAGAGTTCTTGGTGATATACAATTTAGTATTTTATTAAATATTTTCTTCTGTTGATCACTAGTGCTTCCTTATATATGTCAAATCTCCCACTGAAATTTCCTTGAGAGAGGGGTTGAGTTGGAGACAGGCATTCTCAACATTCAAACAGGTTGTTTTTCCAAAGTCATGAATACTTTCAGCATATATTTATTGATCACCTATCCCATGCCTGACTCTGGGCTAGATGTTGGGAATAAACAGCCTACTTAATTGGAAGTTAATTTTCTTAAATTAGAATACATTTTTCCACAAAAGCAGTGCTTTAAAAGGAAGTTATGTTCCCAGATGATCCCCACAAATCATTTTATATATCACCTGGTTCTAGTATATTCACCCTTTGTTCCCAGTTCCTGATCCTATATTGCAAAGGTACTAACTTCCCGCTCCTAATTTCACTCTCTCCAAATACAAGTAACATGTAAATTGTGGCACATAAAAATGTTTTCCATGAATGGCAGCAAATAAATAGTATTTCAATATTGCAATGAACAAAGCAGGAGCCGAGTCTATGCCCAGCTCCTAGGGGGCACCTTGGGCTCTCAGAGTTGATCAGCACATGGCATTCTCCTGACTGCTCTTTAGGTTCAAAGGCATAACCAGATTAAAGGAAAGACCTCTTTCTTACTTTGTTTGAAGGAGAGGACTTTCTCTCTCTCTCCTGCTGGAAGTGACCAAGGACAGGAGAGTCCTGACAGCCCTGGCCGTTCCCCACACCCAGGAGGGGAAACAGCCTGGATGGTCCCAGGCAGAGTGTGAGAGAAGGGAAGGACTCTGGCTCTTGACGGTGTCTTCAAGTCACTAAAGTAACCACCCATGAAGCCTTACTTACTTCTGAGATTTCTAGGATGTATTGTAATAATTTTCCTTTATGTTAAACCAGCTTATGTCAGGTTTTTATTACTTGCAGCTAAAACTATTCTAAACAACCCAAAATCAAACATTTTGGAATAGAGAACACTGTAATCTTCTATTCCTCTTATTCCAATCCTAGCAACGAGTCCATCTATAATTTCCTAGACCTAGTTTTTCTGAGATATATTGGGCAGATATGTCTTGCTTAAAGAGGAACCATTTTGGGTTACTATTAGAGTCCTTGGTGCCACACATTTTCCCCAAACCAAAAAAAAAAAAAAAAATCTTCTTCGGATACCAAAGGAAGAAAATGGCATGAAGCCCAAAGACAAGCTATTTTTCTTTTTCCACTTCAAGTGATGCTCAAATCTCAGCCAATTTCTTTTCAACAGTTCACCACCACAACTAAAAATCTTAGCGTGTACTACACTGGTGGCTGCCCCAAATTCCAAATTACCCTGAACACCCGTTCCTAATCATGGAGATCTTGATTGGAACTAAATTTGTTCTCTGTGTAGAAATCACTCATGTTCCAAGAGCAGTTTCTCCTCTGGTCAAATTAGCTGTGTAAATATTACAAATAAAAATATATGTACGGGCAAGTGGATTAGAAAAAGGCATTTCCTTATAAATGATCCATGTGACCCCAAATTAGAATGTGTCTTGCAAATAGGGAAAGCCTGGGAGAGATTAGTAGACCAAAACAACTGGTGCCCAGAAACTGCCCCAGACTTGCAGACCAAACTTTCACCAGCGTAGAGCTTAAGAAAAAAAGTGGAAAGAAACATGGGAAAGAGGGAGGGAGGAAAGTTTTAGGTATAATATTTTTAAATCCTAAAATACAAGCTGGATTTTGAAAAACGGGGGGAGATAGATTGAGAAAAATGCTTAAATTATCCTTTCTTTGGCTTTTTCCAAATATCTGCATTTACTGTTTCCATCCTATTGGAAACCACTTAATTCATCCTTTCAGAATTTTTTTAAACAAACGGTGTTTTTAAATTTGCCTAGTACTTGGAAAGGGAATAAACAGAACACACCCAGCATCTTTTATTCTTGTATAAAGCCTAGAGGGATTCTTTAGTGTGGTGATGTCTTCTCTTCTGAAGATAATCAGCCACATTATAACAGGCTTAAAGGCATACCAATGCACGTTTGTAACACCATGACATTCTGCTGTTTTCCTTGGGAAAATTCTATTTATCCTATGCATGAGTCAGGACCATGAGACAAACTGTGAAATCGTGAACATCACATCTCAATACAGAGGGAAAGGTCAACAGTGGAATATTGCTGCTCATTTTCCCTTGTCTCCTTCTATTATAACATTCATTGGGAGTTTGTTCATTTGATCTTAGTTTAAGGAGGAGAAGTAAACAAATCTTGCTAAGTGTTCTGCCTGTTTCAAAACCAGCTAACACTCTGCTTATCCTGTGCTGGGCTCTCAGGCAATGATGATTACACTTTGATGCTACAATATTCAGTGAATCCTGTGGGCCAAAGAAAGAAATATATGTATTTTGTCAAAAAAAGTACCAACATCTGCCTTAAGCCATTTATGTAGTTTTAAAATAAAACTATTACCATGAACAGCATTTGTTATAGGTGACAAGTAGTGAGTTGATTGTGGTTCAGAATGAACCCTCTTATTAGAAATAAGAATATAGATACAGATTATACTTCACCACTTACCCCAAATAGTTTTTAAAGCCATATAGCTATTCCACTGGGTTTAACTGTTATGCAAATCAATACTTTAGTTTATAGACCATTACATGATAAATCACGCAAGCTCACATTTAGATATTAATTATTGAAACATCCATCCTACAAAACTAGATACTATTAAAAAATTACTTTTCTGAAACTGCTTGAAAAAGAAGAGCTGTATGTGTTTGCTTTTCAAAAAGATGAGGTATCTGTTAGATAAAAATGAACAAGGAAAGACAGTCTTTCTTGGCCATATCACATAATGTCTTCATTTTTATTTTTATCCAAGTATTTTATGGTTTCGTGTCAAAATTTCTCTGCCTTCATGTCACATGTATTCCCACTCCCCCACTAATCCAGTGGATTTCCCACTAATCCCAACCATTCCCCCTCACTTCAGACCAGTCTTTTAGTTTATCCTTCCAGATGCCGTGCCATGCTCAATTCTGCTAATATCATTATTATGACTTTGTTCCTGCTTGAGAAAAGCAGCAAAAGTCAGCGTCACCCCCACCACATCTTTGTCATTTGTCCTAATCCTTTGCATTTTAACTCCCTCCTCTTTCATAAACAACTTTTTGGCAATTGAGCCTTCCTGATATCTCTCACATGTCTTCAGTACAAAACGACACATAAAATAGTCCCTGGCAATTCAGCTCTTAATTGTTCTGATTCACTAGTGTTACTAGGGTTCTCTTCCAAACCACACTTTAGACCTACTAAGAGCAAATACTGCTCCTCTTGCAGCATAGCAATGTGAGCTACTGAAGCTTGTACGTTGAGTGATTCTTCAGAATTATGTTTTCGGTAAATCCTAGCTAAAGAAGTTTGTCTCACAATATACTTGGTTAAAAAAGAGACAGGTGGCCGGTATGGTGGTGTAGTGGTTAAGTTTGCCCTCTCTGCTTCTGTGGCCCTTGGGCTTGCAGGTTCGGATCCTGGGCGCGGACCTGCACCACTCATCAAGCCATGCTGTGGCAGCGTCCCATACATAAAATGGAGGAATATGGGCACAGATGTTAGTTCAGGGCCAATCTTCCTCAGCAGAAAGAGAGGAAGATTGGCAACAGATGTTAGCTTATGGCCAATCTCCCTCACCAAAAAAGAAAAACAAGTAGCAGGATAGTACATAGAGTATAATTTGTGTTAAAATATGGTGTATTTTTATATGTTTTATAGGCTGGAAAAGTTGGCTGGAAAGATGCACCCCAAACTGTTCGCAGTAATTACCTCTGAAGAATAAATAAGTAACAGGGCTTTCACAAGAGGGAGAGAAGTGGTAGGGGTTATGGGAGACTTTAATTTTCCTTTGAAAAAATGCTACAACATTTGTTTTTATTTTTATATAATGAACAGTATTATTTTTATCATTTCAAGAACTTGAAAAAAAAGGACAGAATTGATGGTATTGTGTGATTCACTTCAGTTTTTATGAATACTCCGTGTTTCTAGAGGTGTTATTCAGTCAGATCTTGCTACCTGGAGACCGTCGGGATCAACAGTTCAGCCAGTTCAGCCACTACTAATACATCTGCCCTGAAAAGCCCACCAGGTCATGGAAAACTGTTACCTCTTTGAAGAAAAGGTACCGTATGAAGATAGATGTACTGATGACTCAGAAAATGAATAACTTCACTGTTTACTTGTTTGAATCAATACCTTGTAATGCAGGGGAAGATATAAAATTGATCAGTCATACTTCCTTCATCAGGTAATTTTTTACACGCTAGCCTAGAGCTGTTCCTTCGGAGAGAGAGACTAGGTCTGGGAAAAACCAGTCTGGGAGAGAAAAGGTTTGACCCAGGACCATCGCCATAGAGTAATCTGAGGTTCATCCATAGAGAAATTTGAGATTTGTTCTATGGCGGTGGGCCCCCAACTTTTTTCAGCGAGCATCAGCATCACCTGCAGGGCTTTGTTAAAACCCAGATTGTTGGCCACACCCCCAGAGTTTCAGTTGCAGTAGATGGGGCTCCAGAATGTGCATTTCTTACTAGTCCACAGATGATGATGATGATGAGGCTGCTGACCCAGGACCACTTTCCTGCGGGGACTGAAGCTAATTACTTTTCAAGCAGCAAGGAGTCTTTCCCAACTTAGAACCTATACCTTTTTTATTCAAATGAAATTGATATAAAGTAAATGAGCCAATTAACATTTTAATACTTAGAGTAAAATCTCCAGAGCCTTGTAGTCCCTGAGATTTATTTTCTTTCTTTATCTAATAAATATCTTTGCCTTACCACAATCAGAATTTCTAAATTACCATTTACTTCTGCATCACCTTTAATTTCTTTTCAATTAACCAAAAACAGAAATCCTTGAAATCATGAGTAGGTTAAAAAAGTAAAAAACAAAAAACTCCTAAAAACAAATTGTCATCATCACCATCCTCGTCTACTTGGAAGCATAGTTATCTCTTGTGAATGGAAATATTAAACCCAAACAATTTCTTCCACAGCATTTAAAGACTCTGGCAGGTTTCATGACCAGTGATAAAACAATTTTATTCCAAATGAATTGTAGCTCATTTATTTGATGAAATATTTGGCAGTAATATGAAAATCGTGTAATCTGGCTATGTTCTTAAGAAGATTTTATTTACTTGAATATTTGTTGAGTTAGCAGTGACGAGATGCCTCGTGTCTGTAAGTTAGAAACATACCAGCTTCTCAGGAGGACAGCTTTTCCTGGCCTAGGCTTAACAGAAATGTCTCTTTGGGGACTCATAAAGAAGCCACTGATAAACAACATCCTTAAGAACATCGTTTCAATAAAAACTAGTCATTTCCTATGACTGCTGCCACTTGCCTGCCTTGATGCTGACTGAGGGCATGATGCCAACACAGTGCAGTAAAAGCAATTCCACAAGCAGCCGAAGCAATTTGGTCAAAGTAAGTAACTGTCTGGTCCACTGGCAAATATTAGGAAAATTGGAGAAGTAGGTGGAATGCATATCCTTTTAGCTCTGCTCTCCAAATATTATTTCTTGAGACAAAATCTATGATTAGAGTTGGGCAGCTGAAAAGGAAGCCGAGAGGCATTGATAAACACAGAGTGAGAGTGTGTGGGTGTACCTGACTGCTGGTGCTGCTGGCGTGGTTGTGGGTGCTGCTATTGTTGCTGCTGGAGGTGCTGCTGTAGGTGGCAGCTTGGAGGGAGAGAAGAAATGATTTCTTCCTTGACTTGTCATCATTTTGTAAATGGGCAGGAACCTTAGCCTCGTTTGGCGTCACCATGGGTCTATGGGCACCAGCTGTGTGTAGTCTCCGCTGGAGAAGGGTTACGTTCCGAGCCTGAGTGGTGGGGCTCCAGCTGAGTGAACGGTTGATTTTCTGCTGACCTGCATGCTAAGCCCGAGGCCTGCTCCTCAGGAAGAGTTTTTGCTGTGTAAACTCCATGAACTGCAAGGTACCCAAAAAGGCGTCATGCAATGACTGTCCAGAGCACTTCCAAATCCTTCCTGTTGACCTTTCCAGAGAGGCCTATAGACCTGCTCCACACACATTTGAATGTGATCATATGTACTCTGAGAAACATAGAGAGGAAAGAAAGAAACCCTATACTCCTCCACTGTTTACATACAGTAAAGAAAACATTCTTAAACGTTGTGTGTGTTGTGGAGTAGAGAGGTGGGAGAATGTCCAAGGACTATGTGTCTTTGTAAATAGAATATAAATGGATCCAGAAATGTCTGTGAAGAGTGTCTAAGAACAAGGTACCACCAAATCGTGTACCCTAAAAATGGAACTACCTTTCTGCTACCCTCTCAAACCCTCCCTCTCAGCCATGTGGCTCCAAACAGGGAAATGGAACTTTCAGTAAACAAGGACCTGTGGGGATCAAGAATGCCAACCTAGTCCTTTTACTGGCACATAACCAGAGGGTTCAAATGCCCACACTTTGATTGCTGACGTCTTAAATATTCCTTTTCCTTTGAGAAAGCTGACTGGAGCGTTTCCTTAGGGTCCGACTCTCTTTCCAATTTCTATTTTCTTAATAGCCACCCTTTGTTTCCAAGATAACAAAGAAATAGGAATTTCTTAATTTTTCATTTGGGGAATCTAAGAATCTAATTTGACATTGACAACTTTGGATTGAATTAACCCTGTAGTCAGGAAAAAAAGAAAGAAAGCAACTTACTGATCTGGAAAGACCAAAGTAAGAATAGATTTTCATCTCTAAATTGTAGTCCTGTGAGTACCATTTTCACTTGAGATGAAATATACACATTTATTGTACACAACTGCTTCGACATGGAAAGTAGACACCAAATTGAGTTTTTAAATGATATTAGAAAACTCTATTCAGAGAAAGTCAAACAAAAGTTAACTTTTGAGTTGACTTATCGTGCCAGTCGCACTATATATTGTGTGGTAAAAATGTCAAGCAAAATAATAGAACATTAAATATTAAGCTATACTTTTTACAGAGCTTATTTCTCTTAAACATTTCAAATAAAATCTTGTTAACTAGAAATTTTGTTTTAGCAGCGTGAGTTTCTGGAAGTTAGGAAACTTACCCCATTCTTATTTGTATCTTACACAAACCTGGTACAACACACAAACTTTAGAGCCAACTGCCTATGGCTTATTCCCAGTTATACCCTTCTGCTGCTGGGGCAAATGAGCTGAATTCTACGTGCCTCAGTTTCCTCCTCAATCAATGAAGATCTCAACGGTGACAACCTCATCCATCAGTCAGTGAGAGAATTAAAGGTGTTAACTCATGGAAAGATATTAGAACAATGCCTCACATACAACTCAAAAATTCCTTAATGTAACACTTTCTTATTTCACAAAGTAGTATTTTATGAAATGTATATTCCTCAGACACTGCATCTGTTTGTAAGGAATACTTTCAATGAATATTTTTTTAACCCCACAACTTCTTATGTGGCCACAAATTTTTATTATGCCTAAGACTGTAATACTTAAATTAAATGAAAAAATAATTGGGAAGAAACCAGGAGTTTTAGTTTAATGGTAGCACATCCACTTTCCCCACAGCCGCTGAATAAAGCTCTGATCCTAACACAGAAGGAGCCATATACGTTTGTATAAACAGAGAAGGCAGACAAATGGACAAACTTTTCAATAGTCTTGTTTACAATCACAAAATGTCCTTAAATTGGTCTCTAACCCCCTGAAACTGTGACTGAACAGAAAAGAAGTATAAAAATAAGGAGAACCCCAATTGAGAAATAAAAAGAAAAGAAGGGGACACTTCTGGTCACTTCCCCTCCTCATTGTTAGACATTCATCCCACTATTATTGCTGTCCCCCCTCCCCAAAGAGGAAAGGAAAAGTTATCACAGGTGGAAAATTGCTTCTGGCATTAATCCTTCCAGCTCAGATCAAGAATATGGATATCAGTAATCTCTTCTGGAATCGCCATCGTTATTCATTTCAGTACCATGATGAAAATGCGTGGGGAAAAAAGGCTTTCTGGCCACTTTCAAAGAAACTCACAGAAGAAACAAAATGAATGAGCATCGACGTGTAATAAAATCCCAATTTCATCCAACTAGATGAGAAAGCAGAAGCAAGCCCTCCTTTTCTTAGAGTGTTTATTCCCCGAGGTGTTTTGCCAGAAGGCAGGCTCCTAAGTTATCAAACTCAGAATTTTCCTCAATTCCTTCTTTTTCCAGTTTGCTTCTTGCGGTTAACTCCATTACTAACTTATAGCGATAAACACCTGGAGTCTATCAAAAACAAAGAGAGGCTTATTCAGTGGGTACAGCCCTGCCTGGTGAACACCCTGAGCAGGAACAAACTACATAATGTAAGACTTGAGCAGGAATATGTTTTTTATGATGTGCCAGCATAGAGGGATCAAAGGCTGCAGCCAAGTAAATAGCAACTGCGCACCAGCAGAGGAAACATATTTAGACTTGAAAATAATCAAAAACAAACCCAAGGAACACTGACACCCTCCCAGTTCAGTGGTCATATTTTTCCTCTTTTTATACATGGCTTAAACCTGTCAAGAGTTTTTGAAGCTAATGACTGAAGCTAAAGAAGAATCCTGCCTTTCATGGAGGTTGTGACAATAACCAAAAAGACTGGGCATGAATAGATAGAACCTGCCCCCGCCGCCACCCCAGTCCCTTCACGCCCACCCCTGCCTCTTTCTCTACTGGCCTCTTATTGAATTTGCCTTGGCCACGTTATGGAATTTGCCGGCTGACATTAACCCATTTATTGAGCTTGACTCCTCCTTATCTAAAACATCTCCAGGCAAACTGAAACAATCTGTCTGCCATCCACTGATTGGCAGGGCAAATTTTTCCAGGTGGGACAACTAGCTCCCCTCAAATGATTTGCCAAGCTTATGTGAGTCTGGCAGAATGACTGAAAGAAGACGGGAGCAACCCTGGTTCACTGCAGTGTTTAGTACCTGCAGTGTATTTACATAAACAATTTTGAAAGATTAGTCATACTGAAAAAAAGTTGAGGATGAGGGGCCCAGCGCCAAGAGGAGGAGGTAGGTAGGAGAGCAGAGAATTGACAGGCTCAACCCTGAGGGCAAAGAGCTCCATCTGTGTTTGATTTGTCAGGGATTTACATTAGTGAAACTTTAACTCTGCAGATGATACATAAGATTACACTTACAGAACAAGCTTATGCAAATATAGTTTAAATGCCATGGTATGTGGCCCAGACAGAGAATTTGGCAGATTTCATTGAGTCTGGTGGCTGGATCTAATAAATTCATTTACATGAAGGATTAGAACATCTGGAAAAGTAGCATGGTGGTTTATTGAAACATAAATAACATTAATTGAAAGGTTACAGGTATGCAAAACACTTCATGCAGGCAATGCAAACCTCTATAAAGCTGCTTCCCTATTCAACTAAAGTAAAAGAGAAAAATATCTTGTGAACATAAACAGAAAAGGTAATTTCCAGGATCTAATTTAAATGTCACTTTGGATAGGAAGAGTGAGAGAGGCAACCATTTTTTCATCCTGCCTTTGAACTGAACCCTCTTTCTCAAATCTGCCCCTTGCTGTCCTCCTGATACACATCTTAGGCACTAATTAGTGACAGCAAGGTAGTGACATAATTAAATTTATTTTCAGTTACAAATCCCCAAACTGTCATGCCATTTTGCAGACAGAAAAGCATGGTTGAGTTCTCCAGCTATTTCTTCAACGAGTTTATTTTTATTTTAGTGCTGTAATGTATACTCGCTGGTAATGTGGATTGCCGGTTAATGTCTCGTCTCATGGAGTTGGTTACCATAAGCATAATAACAAATTACCCAGAGGAAAATGAGCAAAGATTGATATCATATGATTTAAAAGCTGAGAGGAAAGCTCAGGTGGCTTACAATCATTTGAGTACCTCAAGATTAATTTATAACTTGGTAACCCATTCAAACTTCCCTTCATCATTTATCCTCAAATAAAGAGATGACTTCAGCTGCTCGGTCACCCAGAATGCCTCCTGCCCGTAGCAACAGCAAGCCATTCCTTTTGAAAGGATCGTTTTCATTATAAGTCATTATCAAGATGCTGACTTTGAGAAGTCATGGAAATGAGGAAGCAGGAAGTCTGGTATTCTCTCAGGTATGGAGACGACGTGGAGCCCACTTGAAAAACTCTGTGGGTTTAACATAAAGTAATCAAGTAAAGAGTTGTTCGACCAAAATTGAGAGAGGACTCCTGGCAATTTTTTTTTATGAAAAATAAGATTCAATGGAGTGATTTATATACTTTAGAAAATAACAAGACGAAAAAAAGACAAACATCCTAGATGATCTTGCTTCTCATAATAATAAGAAAGTAGACAACATAATTTTTGCTTTTAAAGAGGCTTAGAATCAGAAAATAGAAGAAATCTTTACTGACCATTCACATTTCAACCCTTACCATCATAAATACAATTCACAGAATGTATAAAATTTTAATACTGCTTTTGATAAGGTTTCTGTCAGAAATTAGACACAACCAATAACTGAAATTGGTCAAGTGCAACATATTGCCACAGTAAGTTTTTTTTGACGTGGATGTTAAAAAAAGACGTTAAAAGGCAAAGATTTTTCTTAAATAGCTAAATACAATAGACGCATTGCAAAAAAAATCAAGGCATATTTATTAATTACCATCACTCTCCAAAAAACAGAGAATTTGATATTTCCAAATTTTCACACAAAAATGTCGTTTGCACAGTGATAGAATATGGATATTCATCAGGGAATATATTTCAAACAGATTGTCCACATCACGGGAGATCATCCAATAGGATGTCTCACTGCTGCTTTCATGTGGAACAGCTGGCCGACGGTACTGCTGGGCTACCAGGAACACATCTCTATGTATACTGATATTGGCCGGTCTGAAAATTTAGAGAAAAAGTATTGTCTATAAATGGATCCAATGCTTAAAAGAAAAGTCATGGCCTCCTGACAAAAAGTGTAATCTTCATAATACTGACCAGGCCTCGTGGTCATAGTAATTTAAGTTGTAATCAGAATGACCAGTGAATTGCCTACCCATCCAATTAAATCCTGAGGATGATTCAGAAGGGTAGTTTCCTTAGACACTTTCAGAAAAACTGATATTAGATCTCAGACACCAAACATCACTTGATGCTCATCAGTGTTTTTGCGTATTTTTGAAACTGGGAAGGTGGGGGTCAATAGGGAGTGCTCATTGACTTCCACTAAATCAGTGGATGAGGTTCCAATAAGAGTTCCTCAGGTACATGGGATTACACGAGAAAGAGCCACAGGCGCTAAGAGGTAATACACTGAGATCACAGAGGAAAAATTCAAGATTTGCTTCCTATGACAAGTCATCCATAGTATTTGTGAGTTTGACCTTAGTAAATAAGACTACCTCCTTCATCTACAGGATTGGGACATTATCTAGATTTTAGAAAGGATGCCAAGCACCCTCAGTACTTAAAAATAGTGCTACACATTGTAAGACACTATTGTGGAACAAGAACAACTTGAGGACTTGAAAACGATGGAGTGAAAGGCAAACTTGTTGCACAAGCAAGAATCTCGTTGACTTGATCATTTACCAGAGAGCTTGGGCAACTTACTCAATGGGTCTTACTTTTCTCAGCTACGAAGTGGAGATAATGATAGTACCTACTTGATGGCACTGCAGTTAAGTATCAAGTGACTTAGTATATGTATAATACCCTTAGAATTGTGCCCGGCACATATATAGTCTTTGCTACTGCTGCTATTGCTGTTGTAATCTAAGTGCCCAGTGGAGCACAGTACATAAGAGCTACGACTTGCTGGTATCTTCTACTATCACTTCTAGAAGAAGCTGAAAAATGGCAAAAGGTTGCAGAGCATATTTCAACATTGTAAACTTAGTTAATTCCAAAAGACGTAATAACCAGAGGCCTGTGGGCAACTCACCAATATAGAAGAAGGAAAGAAGCATTTCTTGAAGAGAAATCTTGAAATGATTAAGAGTGACTGATTTCTGAGACACACAGCAGAGTGAGAAAGGCCTTAGATGAAAGACATCAGTCACGAGAGTCAAGAGAACACAGAGAAAGAGAAAATTGGAAGAAAAAAAATGTTTGTCAAGGGAAAGAGATAAGAATGGGTAAAGAAACATTGAACCCAGGGATTGAAAGCAGACTCTATAACCATTAAAAAGACGTGACTTCCCCAAAGCAGTCTTAAATAGAGTTGTTGGGAAGCAAGGTTTTCGAAATACTGAATGTACTGTCAAGTTCCACTTAAAGCTCATTTTTAAGTCCAGAAAGATATATAAAGTACACAAGTAATACCTTAAATAGAATGAAGATGGAGCTAAGTTCGAGATATTTTTGTAAGAAAGGAATATTAAAAGATATATATTTCCACAACTCCAACAGCTACTGCCCTCCATGTTTTCAAACCTCATCTCGACCTCTCCTGAGCATCAGATCCATAGCAATAACCAGACATACTTCAGCCTCCTCAGGTACCAGTAGACCAGAGATGAACTTATCTCCTCCACTGACCCCTCCTCCAAAAAGCTCCCCCTTGTTTATCAGCAAATGACATCACCAAAGTTCCAGGTGCCCGAACTCAATGCCTCCCTTCCCCTCATTCACCTCTGTAGCCAATAAAACGGCAAATCTTGTTGACTCTGCCTCTTCCATTTCTCTGAAACACATCCAGCCCATCCTCTCCTAGCCCTTGCCTTGTCTAAGACATATGATCATCTCATTCACCCATTTAAAATCTTCCATTGGCTCTCCTTTGCCCATAAGTGAAAGTTTAAACTCCTTGGTATAGCATACACCAAAGGGTAAAGTACCCAAGATGGACATGGGGGAGACTTACAGGGCCAGTGTTTTTCCAGTCTGTGAAGTAGAGTGCTTTAGCTCTCTGGAATTTTTTCTTCTCAGTCTAGGTCAGAAAAAAACAATGACAAGAGAAAGAGCACCTCACCAATCATATTGCTCCCCACTGAGTCAGTTCATTAAACTTCTCTCTATCACACCACATACCATGAATTTTTCACAACTCTGGACGTTTGAATATGTTATTTCCTCTCTCTCCTACTAGCAGGCTCCCACCAATCCATCAAGATTCAGCTCAAATGTCACCTGCTCTAGGCAGCTTTCCCCACTTCCCAATGTGAAGTTTATTCCTCTCCACTGTGTTCCCACAGCATTTTTGTGCCTCTCTCATGAAATATACTTTTCCTTTAAAATCTCAATAGCCAGGATCTCCAGGACCAAGCGCAATTCACAGGAGGTACTTAATAAATGTCTACTGAACAACTGAATCTAGAGGTGTCTAAAATGACAGTTCCATCAGCAGCAGGTAACAAAGCAAATGTATCAATTAAAATAATTCCTTAAAAACAGATGGATGAAAATCAGTTAAGCAGAAAAAGATTCCCAGAAGATATGGTTGGCAAAAAAACACGGTTAAAAATGAGCTGGAAAAGTCTCAGAAGAACAATTTATATTCCAATCATTATTTACTTGTGGTTCTAATCTTGAGAACACGTTAGCTGGATGAATGTATTCAGACTTGAGGGGGAAAATCTAAGTTTGTCATTGTCTGGTACAAACCACGGAGTACACCAACTACCCCTTATCTTACCCAACTGTCCCCAGTCACTCATTTAGCTCTAGCCTTATCCACAAAATGTGTCCATTGTCAACATTTCCTTCCTGTCCACCTTCCTTCTGAATCTCCCGTCTCTACCACATTCCTGGGCAAAATCGGGTGGCAGTGACTACTTGGCATTTCTACACAACTAGAGTGGAAAAAAGGAGTGAAGGGCCAGCCCCTGATGGCCCAGCCAACGGAGGACATTTCTACGACCCAGCTGGGATAGTGGGAGGGCAGTTACACTCAGGACTTCAGAGGTAGCTTACCTTCCCTGCGTCCACACTTCAACTCCCACCCACATCAGACAATTCCATTTGTCTCACTCTGTCTTAGCTCAGCCCGCCCCAGCGTTGTCTATCTGAAGGTGGACGCCATCTATACTCACAGACCGGGCCTACCATAAGGAGAGCTGCTTATGTCTCAAGGCCCAAACATCAGTAATATTTATTCTAGTTTTTTCATTAAAAATTTCTGTCGTTTGATACCTGTCCTGAGGCTCTGTGAGTGACTGCAAAGAAGGCTAGTAGGTCAGTTTTAAAACATGGCCTCCAAATTCTTGGCCCTCTACTGTGGAGAGGTGGAGTCTGTGTTCCTCCTTCTTGTGTGACCGTTTGACCCATAATCAAAGGTAATGCCACTGTGCCAGCTTTTGCACTCAGACCCTGAGAAACTGGCAACTTCTACTTTCTGTGTCTTGAGACACGTGCTCTCAGAACATAGCCACCATGACCCTAGGAAGCCTGGGGAGCTCAGGCAGAGAGGAACCAGGGCCTGCCACTCAGCCCTGGCTGAGCTCTCAAACTGACAGCCAGCACCAACCTGCCAGCTGACAAAGATTCTAGCTTAACAAACTTTAGTCAGGCTCCTGAACCTTCTCCTAAGCCCATCTGTGCACTTCCTTGTAAAAACTAGTTTTAGCAAGAATGCTGCTAAGTCAGTTTAACCAGAACCCCACACCCTCAATATCTGACCACCCTTGAAACCTGATCAGGTTCCTCATCCTCCACATCCCCCAGGTGATGTCTGAGCACCTGGCCTGGCTTCAGCAAGAATCCTGTAAGGTCAGTGTAGCCAGAATCTCCCTCACCCCAATGTTTCCTCTTAGTAAATTTCTATCCACTTTGCCCTACCCTACTCCTTGGCTATAAATTCCCACTTGCCTATACTATATTTGGAGTAGAGCCCAATCCCTCTCCCCCTCTGTAAAATCCCATTGCAATGATCTCTATCCTTACGGCCATGGTCCTGAATAAAGTCTGCCTTACTATCTTTAACAAGTGTCATTGAATATTTTTTTTAAACACAGCCAATATGAATGAGTTATCTTGAAAGTAAATCCTTCAGACCCCAGGTAAGCTTCCCCAGCAGACATTGAGTGGAACAAAGATGAGTTGTTTTTGCTAGCCTCACCTGAATTGCAAATTGAGGAACAAAATAAATGATTGTTGTTATTTTGAGCCTCTGAGTTTTGGGGTGGTTTGGCACAGAATAATAGTAACTGATAGAGCAAGTAGTTGACTAATGAATGACAAGAGAGTGCTCAACTTCAGAACAAGTTTTCATAGAAGAAAAACATACTGGACTTGTAAGCCATTTGCCTGAAAAAATATTTTAACCTTTTATTCTGGAAAAGTTTAAATCATACAAAAGTAATAAAATGAGTCTGCCCCATCATGCATGTGTCCACGTCATTGTTAGTGTCATGGAGTTGGAATCAACTCCATGTTGATTCCAACTCCCAGTGACCCTGTGGACAGCCCAGCGGAACCCTGCCTGGTCGTTCTGTGCCATCCTCTCACCTTCTGGTGCTCTGTCAGACAATGCTCCACTACTATTCATAGGGTTTTTGTGGTCAGTTTTTTAGGAAGTGGGTGGCCAGGTCCTTCTTCCTAGTCTGTCTTAGTCCTCCAGAGCTTTCAGTATCACAGCAACATACAGCCACCACAGTAGGACAACCACAGACGGGTGGTGTGGTTCCCTGACCAGAACAAGAACCCGGGCCACCGCGGTGAGAGAGCCAAATCTTAACCATGGACCACCAGAGCTGCCTATGAACCCATAACCCAGCTTAAATAATTATCAACTTGTGGTAAATCCACCATGGATTTTAAAGCAAATCCAAGGCATCGTATCATTTTGTTCCCAAATATTTCACAGTGTATCTCTAAACGATGGCAATTCTTTTAAAAACATAGCAATACCATTTTCACATCTATTGACAATGAGTCCTTATTGTTTCCTTAATATGACCAAACATCCCATCACTATTCAAATTTCCCCAATTGTCTCTTGAGTGTTTTGCCTCATTTCGCTTCAGTCTCTTCAGGATCCGCCCAGGGCATTTAGTTTGATTCATCGCTTGTACCACTTAAAAATCTATAGATCCTCCCTCTTGATTATTTCCCCCTATATTTTATTTATTGAAGAACCCTGGTCATCTGCCCTGTGGAGTTTCTCACATTAGGATATTGCTGACGGCGTCTCTGCCATTTGGTTTAACCAGTTCCTCAGTCCTCGTATTCAGGTGGTTGTATCCAGAAGTTAGGTATACTCTGATCAGATTTTTGAAATTTCTCGTTTTGCTGAAAATTGATGCTTTGAGGGTTTTCTCAAGACTGATGTTTGGATCATGAAAGGCACATTATATGTTTGTTCTACAGTCTCATTACTGAGAGAGTGACGCCCCACTCAGACTTGGCTGTAGCGCCAGGTACTTGCAAGACAGCCCCGGGGTCTGGTGACAGCAAGGCAGGCTCATCAGACACAGACAGAGCTTTTCCTAAATGACTGACTTCTCCTGCACTGCCTTCCACAAAACAAATACCATGAACTGATGCATTTCACAAACAGTAAACAAAGATGAAGAAGGTAAAATGTCTGTCTTCAAGAAGATGATACTCTAGTGGGACACAGAAATGTAAAATTTATAGAACAATGTGGCAACTGCAGTTACCAAGATCAACAGTATCGGGAGATCCCTGCCTGGGATTGCTTCTCCTTTGACAGGGAGTGAAGCTTTCTTTCCCTAGGTCATGGGCAGAGTGGTGTTCAGAGTGGTGGCTGAGAGCATGGACTCTCGTACAAGCTACTGTCTGGTTTGAAATCCCAGGAACTCCAGTTCAAATTACCTAACCTCTGTCTGCCTTGGCTTCTTTTTCTATAAAATAGGGATAATAAGACAATAACAATAGATTATTGTAAGGATTAGCAAGATCAATGCACGTAAAACACTTAAATCAATGCGTAGGATACCCTAGATACTTTCTTTTATGTAAGTTACCGAGAAAGCATATGGATCTAATAAAATGTTTTAAATCTCTATTGCGATGATAGACTACTAGATCTGTACCCAAGAGTCCTGCTCGTTGGGAAAGGCTTAGTCTTGGCTGCAAAAAGCATGAGTCCAGTGTAGGTTTTTTCATACTATTATAGACTACCTAGACACAGGGCCAGCCGTATCCGTAGGCAGAGTAATAAGTTGCCTATTCAGAATTGTTTAAGGACCTTGCCCCCACTCCAACCAAACTATCTTCCTACTTGGCTGTTGGAATGCCTCTGGATTAGGAATTTCAGAATTTATAGACCTATGGCTGGTACGGGGTAATGCACCTGGATCATTACCCTGACAGAGATTCATTTTTCAGATTAGTCTTTTCCTGTTCCTCAAGACCTTCTTTGAGTAATCAGATGCAGAGGTCAACTTGGTATTGGGAGGAGGTCATGCATGTTCTAGGGCTTAAAATGTGCCAGCAGAACAGATCCATGTAGGATAATGGAGGAAAAGGCTGTAGCCACTCAATGAGTAGCTTGAGACCAGGTATCAAAAGTATGCTGCTGAAGAACAGGTGTACTTCACCACAAGGTTCATGACATGCTAAGTCTTCCTTCAACTTCTGCCCTCCTTCACGCCATCTCCTTCGCATGTATCCCATATGTCGCTAATGCCGCTTTGAACAGCCAGTAACTTTCTCCTTAGCAAAAACTATACTCAGGAAAAGAATCTGAAAGGATCTGATGCGAACTACTTACACTTTAATTTTTAAGACTTCCTTTTAATTCTAGAGTGAAAAATTTTACTTCTCGTTAAAAAAATTGCAAGCATTTGGAAGGAGTTGGGCTTGTTTTTACTAGAAAGTCTTTTTCATGCCCCTGGTGGCGCCGGCTGTGTTACCTGGGATAGTCAAACATTTAAGAAAAATCTGTGTGTCCTACTGAGACAGGACGTGTTACCTGGGTATTTAATCACTTAAGAAAAATCTCCAAACTTAAAAACAGACAAACAACAGCGCAAACACACTGCAGACAGGTCTGTGTGCCGCAGGAAGCTGCAGGCCTTGGCCCTGTGCTTCCAGCTCCGGACAGACCTTGCAATTAGCTCTCATCATTCTCCTGCTTGCTTTGGGTTTCTCATCTATCTAATAGCTTCACGAAGGTAAACTCATGTGAATGAGCATTCTGGTCTAGAGAGATCAAGAAAAAAAAGGTTTCATCTAGTTTAGCCCAGTCTCTGACTCGGGGAGGGATGTTAGCGGATGGGATTGAAAGTGAGGAAGTAAACCAGGCTTGGACAGAAATGGTTCTGATCTGTTTTGTTTTCCAGATATAAAATGGACTCAAGGGAAAGAGATGTTGCTAGTGTCTGCTTTGGATGTTTTAACCTAGGTTAAACACAAATTTTTAAACACAATTTAAAAATATTCTTTTAAAATTTCCGTAGCCAATCGTTTTAATTGCATCTCCTAAATATGGGGAAAAAAATTGTTGCACCAATTATGCTACCTGACAGTTCCCGGAGTTATTTTAATGACAATCCGCCATTCAAATGTTAGTAGTCTCCACATGGAACTCTGCTTAACACTTCCTTGTCTCATCTTTCAACAACAAAATAATTTTTAAAATCACAGTGTCTATCTTTGACTATTTATGTATTTCGTTTAAATTCTTTTGTAAAAAGAGTAGGGCTTCTTCAGTAATTAGATTACATTTTAAGTAATTAAAATGTGCTAATTTGAAGCTTATATACACACACACACACACACACACATATGTATCAAAACTGAGCAGTAACCATATCAATTGTTTAAACTTGGACAAACAAAAGATTTTTTTCAAGGAATAGTTTATAACTAACTTTGTTTTGATTGCTGGCAGGTGGTGATAATAAAAAGCAGATTAACTAAAAGTTAGTTGTATTATTGTTTTTAAACTCTCTAAGGGCAGTGTCTCCCCTTACTGCCTGCCCTCAAGGCAGACTACTCCCGCCACCCTGACTTGGATATGCCACTGAGGAAGAATAACAAGTAGATATTAATTTGGACTTTTTTCTTATGGGTGCTATACAAAAGAATAATTATAATATTTGTTTAAAACTATCAAATGTTCAATAATACTACTATTGTCTCTAATTTTTTTAATATTTGTCCTCACTGGACTTAATGTTAATAGATTGGTATTAGAGCAAAGAGTAACTGGTCAAAATTCTGACACTTCTTGGGAATAACTGAATGTTATCACATTACCATTAGAAAAAGTCTTAAAGGTGTAGGAAAGGCTGACAAATAGAAAGCACTCAATAAATAAGTTCAAATGAATGAACTGTGCAAACACACTGCTGCCAACAGTGATGGGAAAAGAGCCTCTCCTGCAGCATAAGGTTTGTCTGTAAACACATCTTAACTTGCCTCTTGGTGCACAGGTGACCTTTTTTTGGTTCTGCATCACATGCAGAAGATCAGATCAAAAATGTATCTATTAAATAATGAATCAGTGTGCATTATAATTGAATTTTCAGTAACTTTTACGTCACAGCATATCCAGACTCAGTCAAGAAACATATATATATATTTTTTAATTTTTTATTTATTTATTCCCCCAAAGCCCCAATAGACAGTTGTATGTCATAGCTGCACATCCTTCTAGTTGCTGTATGTGGGACGCGGCCTCAGCATGGCCGGAGAAGCGGTGCGTTGGTGCGCACCTGGGATCCGAACCCGGGCAGCCAGCAGTGGAGTGCACACACACAACCGCTAAGCCACGGGGCCGGCCCAAGAAATATATATTTTTTAAAGTTGGAGAGGACACTGTACCCAAATACCTCAGTGTGAGTTCAGTTCTCCCAAGAGCCTTATGAAAGTGGGTGTTATCATCACTCACAGGTTTTGCAGATAAGCGCTCTGAGCCTCCGTCCGAGATCTCATCTGGCATAAGGTCAATAATTTGTAGGTGGTGGAGTTAGGCTTAAACCTCTGGTCCTCAGATTCTAGAGGAAAGAGGAAATGTCGACATCTACAAAGACTAATCTGGATAATCTTGGACTAGCAAATTCTACACTTTCATAAAATCAGTTTGATTCTTAATGATTAGAAACAGAGGAGCTTGTAGAGGAAAAGGAAAAGGAAAACTTTGAAGCACTCTTTCTGCCATAGACGAAGGGCGGCTACGATTCAGAAGACAGAGCAGATAAGAACAGGGCGTTTCCAGCTTTGGGCTGCCTGGAATGGCCCCTTCAAAGAATATTTAACATGGTGTTGGCTGAGTTTATATGAGATGATAAATGTACTTTAATTGCCATATGAGATTAAACATTTTTGTGGGAAACACTGAAGTTAGTGGTTTATCTTAATAATCTTAATAAATCAAACTGAAGATAAGTAAAGAGTTAAAAGAAATCTAGTTCCGTTTATCTGCTTTTCCTAGTCTCTCAGGGAATTGGTGAAGAAACTAAAACACTTTTCTTGAGTCTAGTTTTAATTTATGAATTTCACCTTCCCAAACAGATTAATAGCTACAGTGCTTGTCAGTTTTATACCCACAAAATTTTTTAAAACTTAGTTCATTGTAAAAGCCTTAGTTATGTCAAGGAGGAGCGTTGCTAAAACTGGTACAGGGTCCTTTCTTTAGCTAAACTCTAATTACTCCTTCCAAGAAAATAAATTATCCTTATAGAAAAAGTCATATTCATTGAATAACTTCTTTCCATCTTAAAATTAAATTCTAACCCTTTTTGACGTATATATGATTACAAAGAAATATGTGAATCCCTACAATTTAAGTTTCCATGTTTGAGTCTTTTGTTTACCAATTTAAGGTCTGTGAAAGCTGACAATAGCTTATATATATTTGGTATTATTGATAAAGAACACTTTAAGCCACTTTGATTCTTTAGATCTCAGTACTTCATTTCAATTCCATCTCTTATTCCCTGACTTAATGGTTTCTATTGCTCAGCACAGGCCAATGCATTGTTAACTCTCCTTTTTGGAGTTTAAAATCTGGGGGGAAAGACTTCATTTTAAAAAAGCAACTCAAGAAAATTCCATGGCTGAACGTATACAGTAGAAACAATTATATGTAGAGTTTCAATATAGGCTAGGATTGTCCAGAAAATGAGGAGGAGGTGGAAATTGAAATATATACTCAAACGAGGATTGATGTGGAAGAATATGGTAATCAGAAGACAGAGGACATTCTAGTTGGAGAGATGTAGACAGCGTGTGAACAAAGCGAGCATGTGGGTACCTACATGGGGATTCTGCACGTAATGATCTGATTGGAGAAGATTGCTTACTTAAGTGGGGAAGACAATGTTGGATAGTAAAATGAGCCAGATTTTGGACATTTTGAGTACTAGTACTAGAACTAGAAGTTTGAGTCTGATACGAAAGGAGTCATTACAGACACTTAAAGGAAATCCATGCTGTAAGTAATCAATATAAAGGATAGAGAGGAGTAAGAAAAGGCTAAAGGCAGGCGAATCAGAGTAATTCAGGCACGAAGTGCTCTGTGTGTAGGCTAAGATCGTGTCTGTGAGAAGAGGGAGGAAGGTACATGTGAATGATACACAAAGAGATTGATGACAGAAAGGATATGAAAAATAAGAGAGAGAAAAGAAAGATGACTAAATTGTCAAACCTGGATAAACATGAAAATGGTGAAAATCCTACCGAAATAAATCCTAGTCCTAAATATTCTAAAAATATTACACATTGAGTGGATTTATTGGTAAGAATTTAGTCATTAAACATGGGACTTGTCTTAGACAGTAGGAATTAAATTTTATAGTTCCACTTTTTCTTTATTAACTGCTCACATAAATGCCAGAAATCTCTTTGAATTTATTATGAACTCTAGCAATATAGAGAATATTAATGAGGCATAAATTATTCTTATTTTAAACAAATAAACACTGACAGAAGGCCACGAATATGAAAAGGTAGAGACGCTGCACTCAATCAAACCTGGATGAGAGTGAATATACCAGAAAGCATTAAATATCGTGCCGAATCTTTTAGTGAACTTACAGAATGTAACTTTTTTTTGTGAAACGCTGAAATAAGTGGATGGTCTTATACTCACAAGTAATCATTAAACTGGCAATAAGTGAAGAGTTAAGTAAGTGTCAACAAATGAATAATAATTCATAAAATTGGATACAGAATATTATGCTTTATGGTCATTTGGGATCTACTATATTGTATTTGAGCACAATTTGAATCCATGTTTACAAAAATAAACGTTTTAATCAAGATTTTACCTGTAATGACTAATTTTTATATACAATGATTTTTTACAAAATTTATTGTCAGTTTACAATTATTGTCCCTTTATAATTTTAAATTTTAAATTTAACCATTTCCATTTTTTTGTATTTTTTCAAGTTTACTAAACTTATCTTGGATATAATTTCACCATATAAATCGTCAATGAAGAGTTAGCTAATTTATGGGATTTTTATCCATATTAATTTTTACCTACGATGCTTAAGCCATTGTGAGTTTTTTGTTTTTTGATTGTGTGTGTGGCTATTATTTGTCCAAGAACAATATCCTTTGATCTCACTTTGCATGTAAATTTGGGTTAGAAAAAGAATTGAATGCAGATTTGATCTTCATCCATTTTATTTTTTTGTTAATTACTTACCAAGACTACTTTTTTCTGAGTCAAAATACAGAGTAGAACAGTCTTAAAATGTTGAGATCAAAACTTTCTGCTTCACGTAATGAGACATGGGAGCAGGAACACCACTTGGAGGAAATGTGTTGCAAGTTTTCTTCAACATGTCTGGTAGAATAGCCTGCCTCCACTGAAGTAACAACGAGAAATAATTTCTTCAGCAGTAAAATCCACCTTATTTGTCTGATTTTTAATTTTCAAATATTTTCTCATTGTTTAAGAGCACTCAAATAATTTTAATCCGCCAACAGTATGAGAGCAATAAGCTCTCTTAACAAAACTTGCTTCATGCTATGATTTCTATCAGAAACTTCATCCTAATTGGCTATGATTGTTTTACGTGCTCTCAGAAAGACGTGTTTTCCCTACCTAAATGCATGGTGATTTCTGGGACTATTTCCACCACTACCTGTTGTATGAGTTCTGAATTTTCTAGGACCAGGAATAATGCAAAAGTAAGTTCATAGATTTCACCACTTAAGGATCAGCTGGTTCATACTACAGTAAATGCTTTGGAAATCTCCTCGCCCTACCGTCTGAACACCTCCTAGCAAGCAGTATGCTGTCTATGGCTTACACTCTCTCAATTATTCGTTTGTCACTGGCAAAACTTCTTGAATGTATTTCTTGTCTTTGAGATATATCAAGAGAATATAATGTTTCCCTAGTATGAAGAAATTGGTAGCATGATGGATGAAACTTCAGAAACATTACACTAGCTGGTTGTTTAAGCTTTAATAAAAAACACACTTGGGTCTTCCTTGCTAGATTTGAAACTTATCATGAATTGGCCTATAAGGAAATCTAAGTACCATTTTTTGGTACATTTGGATTTTTACCTGTATCAATTGCTCTGTAAAAGTCATATTTTCTAATTGCTTGTTATAGTGGAGTTTTAAAAAATCCTATAAGAAAAAAATAACTTGTTTCTGAGGCTTTAATATAGTAATTTTCTAAATCTAATCCATACTTAAATCATTTCTCATGTATCTTTTTAAAAGTTGTTGTTTATGGCGTTAAATGCTATTCTCTCATAAGCTATTGAATACATATTGCAAGTGTCATATTTTAATCCACCTGACAAGTCCCTCTGTAACTCTATTTGGAATAATTTCTTGAGCTGGTCAAAGGTCTGGAGTTGAGACAATCAAAATGAAATGTACTAAACAAAAAGAAGGATTAAGTCCAAATATAAGCAACTAAAATAGACTTTTTGTATAAAACCAACTTGATGAAAAAAGGCCTTTTACTTCTGTTCTCTAGATCAAGCCTGTTGACCTGTGCTGTAACTCTTGCTAGTTCAATGCCTAGAACCGTGATTTCTCCCATAATTATGGTGTTATTCTGGCAGCCCTAAGTGTTATATAAAATATGATTTTAGAGAGCAGGTGGGATGATCATTTAGATGCAAAATCAGGATTTAGAACCAAATTTGGGCATTAATAATCCATCGCTTGCTGTTTTTACACCAAGAAACATTTGAACAAGGCTGCGTCTTTGTTTGGCAGACTTATATATTAATTAAACTTTATTTGAGTTTCAGGTGGTTTTGACTATTATTTTATTTAATGCCATTTTGTACAGAGATCATAAGCAATTTAAAAAAGTAAAAGATCAAACAAAATGTACTCATTTTAAATTTTCCTACTGGGTTCAAAATTATTAAAGATAGATGACCACTTATTTTATGCAGGTAAACATACTTGTTCCTTAAAAAATACTTTATTTTAATGTGTAAAGATAAAAGAGATTACAGTCATCTCATTAGATGATAATGAATGCATTGTTCACCAACTAAGTCAGCTCATTTCTGAGACTCTTGTGATCTCTTTCCTGATCAGCACATCATACCAGAAAGGGATTATCGTGGCAGCAATTTGTTTCAGATTTACTCTGTCAGATCAGCTATTGATGACTTGAGACCACCCTTATCTGAGGTAGAAAATGGAGCTCTTTGTTGAGAGAAAAAAATGTTTATTATTTTTTAAGCCAAATCATTTTTCTGTTTGACACAAATAAGAGCAGTGGATATGATTCTAATGAACTTAGTGCAGTTTAAAGTACTGCTTATCTACACTTGTTTTATGTATTTTTGATCCCAAAGAGTTTTTTTTTTTTTTAAAGATTTTATTTATTCATTTTTTTCCCCCCAAAGCCCCAGTAGATAGTTGTATGTCATAGGTTCACATCCTTCTAGTTGCTGTACGTGGGACTCGGCCTCGGGTTGGACGGAGAAGTGGTGCCTTGGGGCGTGCCCAGGATCCGAACCCGAGCCGCCAGCATCAGAGCGCACGCACTTAGCAGCTAAGCCACAGAGCCGGCCCTTTTTTTTTTTTTTTTTTAATAATTTTATTTATTTTTTTTTCCCCCAAAGCCCCAGTAGATAGTTGTGTCATAGCTGCACATCCTTCTAGTTGCTGTATGTGGGACGCGGCCTCAGCATGGCCGGAGAAGCGGTGCGTTGGTGCGCGCCCGGGATCCGAACCCGGGCCGCCAGCAGTGGAGCGCACGCACTTAACCGCTAAGCCACGGGGCTGACCCCCAAAGAGTTTTGATGCCACTATGTTGAAAAGAAAAGGTAAAGTAAAATTGTAAATACTTTAATTCTCCAAACATTAAAGAGAGAAAGCTGGACTGAGAACTAGGAAGAAATGATAAAACAATAAGGTTTGTGATGAAATTTTTTCAAATTATGTGACCTGATCTGCTACTCCAGAGCTTTGGAAATTTCCCTACTCTTGATTTAAATGTAGTTTTACTTCCAAAAGTTTCATACAAGAGTGGTATTTAAGTGTTTACCATGAAATATATTCTTTAAGTATATTTTCACCTTCTTTCATTTAATCAATAATGAAATTTTAATCTGGTATAGTCCAAGTTGTTGCATATTAACAATTTATTAACTGGGTAAAATGGTTTAACTTTGACTGTATCTTCCCATCTACGGGTCATTATTTAAACATCTGATCTGGGTTTTCAAATTAGCCAATTCCATCCTTGGGATCTATATTTAGCCCGAAAGTCAATGCATGGAGGCCAAGTAAGCACTCAGGCTCTCCAGTCACTTGTTAATTGTGTGATCTTGGACACGAAAGTTAACCTTCCTAAGCCCACATTCCTCAGTTGCTAAGGGCCACTAATAATAGTGCCCCCCTCTTAGGGCTGTGTGAGGATCATATACGATGTTTTTAAAGAGTTTAGCCCAGTGCCAGGGATGTGATAAACTCTCAATAAATGCAGGTTGCTGTTATTATTGTTGTTCACGTTGATTTCTTTATTCATGATTCTGAAATGTCCCTAAAGCTCCTTTGGCACATAGTAGGAATTCCTAGGTGGTAATTTTATTATTTCCAAGGAGGATGCTTGTTTTAATTAGAACTCTTTTGTTTGCAGACAACAGAGAGCAATATAACTTGATAAGGAAAAAAGGAGAGAGAGAAGGAGAAAAGGGGGGAAAAAAAAAAGGAGGGAGAAGTTTATTACAAGAAAGTGCAGGAATACTGAAGTGCTTCTTATCCTAAAACGCATAACTCTTCCAAGACTTCATGCCTTCTTACTGTGTCCAGTCACTTTTCTTCCTTTCTTAACAAATACCTTTTTTGAAGATGGCTCTATTTCTTCTTTTCCAACCCATTTCTCAACCAACTTCAGTTATCTTCTGTCCCCTACAACCTTACTGGATCTCTAATGACTGTTCAACTACCTACATAATTTTGACTTTGTAGTTGCCAGACAGTCAAGTTTTCTTTTCTTAATTATCATCTTACTAGCTCCCTCTGCTGCATTTAGACATTGATAATGACTTCCACCTTTTTCAAACCCTCCACAGCATTTATTCCAGCTATACTGCACATTCCTGGTTCTGTTAATAATTTGATGCCTGTGCCATCTTACCCTCATATGTGAGATCCTATCCTAGGGTCACCTCAATGTCCATGTCCCCAGTATACCACCATCAGCTGGTGCTCCACATGGGTGATCTTGTCTTTTACTTATTTGCTGACAATTTCCAAATGTATGTCACCAATCTAGATCTTTCCACAACTCTTCTCTTTGGAAATTTCTTCAATATGACTCTCCAGGACCCTCAAATTCAAAACAGCCCAAACTACATACCATTTTTGTCAGTCAAAGTCCCCGCAGGAAATTGCTGATACACTTGAAATAGAATAATTTAAGGAGAGTTAATTATAAAGATGTTGTTTACAAACATGTCACTATAGGGAGCCAACAAAGACAGTCCAGTAACCCAAAGCTTACCACCCCAGGCCAAAAGGAATGAGAGGAAGAAAAGTTAATGACATAATGAAATCTGAAAGGAGAAAACGTGTACAATGATAAGAACATTGATGTCTATTCAGGCCATATAGGTCAGACCTATGGGAGAGAAGGAAGAACAGGAAGTAGATGTGGAGGACCAAACAGAAGAGAGCCAGCACAATACATCCCTTCTGCTTCTCAGCATCCACTTATCCTTTGTGGAGTGAAAAATGTGAAACACCAACACAAGGGATTCAAGAAGTCTCACCAAGAAATGTATAATTGCAAAGCATTACCTATTTGGTCACAACTCCATGTGAATCCTGGAATATTAGATGTAACTGATATTCTTCATATACAGTAGTGAGTAGAGAAGGGATAAAATAACAAGCAACAACAACAACAACAATAGAATGTGCAGCAGCGTCTCATGGAATCCAGTGGCAGAAACACAGCTAAGCATCCAGAAAGAGTCAAGGTGGAGAATGGGAGGCTCTTGGGAGCCAGGGGACTGCTCTTTCCACCACTTCTCACTGCTTCTCTCAGCACATCTACTTTCTTCTTTCTCCTTTCTTCTCTCTTTGTTGCAATTTCGTCCACTTGACAAAAAATGACCACACTCCACTAGACTTATATAGCTCCTGTATTCAAGAGATGATGCCAGATGGACACCTAACTTTTTGGTCTCAATTGATATTTCCTCAAACAGACAAAATGGTTATCCCAGCTTGGGTCCATACATCTACCCCTGAACAAATGAGCCATGTCCAGGGACTCAGACTAGACCACAAAGTTAAGCCTGCTTTGAGACCACCCCTGTGAGTACATGCCAGGGAAGAGAGACTGGGCAGACAACCCGAGCATGTCCGTGACAGCACTAACTCTAAAAACAGAAACTATGTCTCATATACTCTTGTCTCCCCTGGAATGCATAGCCCTGTTCAGGGTTTGTGAAAATACTCAAAAAGGGTTGGTTGATTTTCATTTTCATAAGCTTTCACATCTAGTCTTTACTTTCTATTCTTAGTGGAGTTGGAAAGTTATTTTACACTTGAGGACTGTGACTCAATTATTCCCCCATCATTGGCTTCTCCACTTTGAGTAATTCCGGTTTTCCCTCAGTGTTCTTCCTGCTTGTGTTTTGCTAGTCTCTAAGAATATTGTTTTCATTTTTGGTAATGGCTTCACTTGTCTCTTCAGAAAAGAACTGGGGAGTATACATGGCATTCTACTTATAATCTGACCACAACTGACCCACGCAAAATATAAGGAAATTGCTTTTCATTACCTACTTAATTCCTCACATTGTGCTTAAATTTGTACCTGCCTACACTTCTCTAAAGTGATGCTCTCTAAAGAATTTTCTCCTATACTTGAACATTCCCTAATTTTACTTGTGTAGTCAGTTTACCATCATCTTCAAGTAACTGAAGAGGAATTAAATTAGAGCTTATACCCCAAGGATAAAAAGAAGCACACACCTACACATAAACACACACACACACAAATTAAGCAATTCTCAGCAATTACACTGTCATTGATATTGTTGGTATTGTAATTCTGAGGCTGTAACACGGGTAATGTGTAAAAGCAAATTAGTAACTAGCAAATTACATGAAATTCTAACAAACCCTTGAGAACTAGAATTCTCAGCATGAGAGAAAAGAGATACATATGTAAACTAGAGAGATGAAAATCCTGTAGTCCTGTGGAAGTATCAATATAAACTTAAATTTTATCTTTTGTGTGTGTGTGTGTGCACATTGTGTGTAATGTCTAGGGTTTGCTTCAAAAGAATATGGGAGAAGGAAAGTAAATTGGATGTAGATGAAAAAAAGATTGGCCATGAGTCGATAATTGTTTAATCTGGATGTTGAGTATATAAGGGTTTCTATACTATTCTGTAATTTCGGATATATTTGGAATTAGTAAATTCCATAAGAAAACATTTTTAAAGTGAAAAATAAATAATTTATTAGTTCAAATGCAGTGTGATGCAATGAAGGAAGATGACGGGAACCTACCTGCGTTCTAGTCCCCCACTTACAATATACAAACAAGATGCAAGGCCTAGAGCGTCACTTAACTTCTCAGAGCTTCTGTTGACTCGTTTGCAGAGGTGGGATATAATTTATCAGCCTCAGAGTAGGGACTGAACTAAATTTTCCATGGAATCCATTTGAAGCTCTCAGGACTATTATTTTACAAACATCTCCAAATTCATCACAACCTTTGTGACTGAAACTAGGCAATAATAGCACAAATTGAAGTTTAATAAGCCATTATCCATTGAATTTAAGTATAAATCCAAATTATTCAGATGAAAAATTGGTAAAGCTTATACCCTCAACTAAAAAATATGGTCAATAAATAGCAAACTATTGTAATTTAATCATGAAATCAACTTTCTGTTGATATGTTCAATTACAACCAATTTTGTCTCAAAATCTATACTTAAATCAGTAATGTAAAAAGAAATTCAACAAGGTCTGAACAATCTTCATTCTAACCTTAAGGTATTTTAATAATCATAACCAAATGCAAATATAAAAGAAAATACAGGAAACATCTCAAAGTATTCTTTCAGAGTGGCATTTTCAGGATCAACTTTACAAATAACTCTTTAAAAATCTCCTTTCGTAAAATAACTATTAAAGATATTCTCTCAAATCAGGCCTAAACCCACTCAGAGAATGTAGTAAAGAGTTCACCTTTCAAATCTCTCAATTACGTATTTCTGCATTTGCTTAGACAGGTCTATATTGTGTGCTTTAAACCGTAGGATTGTCTCCCACTTAGTACACTATGCTTAAAAAATAACCAGGAAAATTTGTACTTTTTTAGCCAACAAAATTAAAACAAAACTCATTTTAGGATTTGCCCTCATCCACATACACACTCATTTAGCAAGCACACACACGTGCGAACACACACATTTTAGTTGTACTAAACTTAATGTGAAATTTTAGATTAGAGTTTCATTTATTGGCAATTCTGGGAAAGGGTTTTAGCTTAATCCCCAGTTAATGAAACCCTTGCTGGTGAATTTCCTTTGTCAACACTGCATTTAATGTATAGTGCTTCAGACCTGCTAGAGCGTCAAAACCCACAAAGCGATTAGGCTCAATTGGAATGCAAAAGTTGGAAGGAAGGATTTTTGTAAAGTTTTATAAAAAGATTAGGCTCAGAAATTACATAGGCTGGCTCTATTTAAAAACTGTTTTCCAGCTTCTGTGTTTTGCTATTAAAAGTAATGAATAGTTATGCTTCAAACATAACAAAGCATTTCTTAGAAATCAAGCCATATTGATATATGGTTCCTTAAGGAAAAGCAATCAGGTCAGATACTCACTCGGAAAAATCTGGCACAGCCACTGTTCCTTCTGCTTTTTCAAGGCTGGACACATATGTAGAAATGATTCCAATAGTATTACAGCAAATGCCTACCCAGGAGATTTGGGAAATGCACATATGATAATCAAATATTAAGGTGAAACAAAGCTATCAGTGATTCATACACATTTTTTCATTACCCATTTTCAAAAAGATGGGCTATAATAACATTCAGTAAACACAAAATGCACGTCACAATTTCTCTTTGGCCGTAGAGAGGCTCTTTCCGATTTGGTGGTGTTTTCCAATATGGCAGGCCAGGCGGCTGAAGGAGAAATCGCACGAACAATGGTACCCATCACAAGGCAGAAACAGGCAGTAGAGGGACCATCAACAGCACCAACACTTGGCTGTTAGTGTGAAAAATCTACAATGAAGTTTAATTTTATCGAATATTATAAAATACAGCTCTTCGATCATAAAGTTTAGTGAGAATTCCACTCTGATCCCTTCACTTTTGGTGTTTCTTCAAAGAAATAAGTCCATGATTGCTACATGGTATTCATTTAAAATAATAAATATTGGTTCTTATTCAGAAGAAAGCAAGGACCTAGCTATAGGGCCCAATGTTTATAGGAAAACAGTAAAATATTATCTATATATAAAGTCGGTCTGCTGAAAAGACCTCTCTTCTTGTGTTTCTAGGAATGGTTGCCTTATTTAAAAGTTGCACGATATTAAAATGCAAATAGTATGTAGTTCAGCCAAGCGCTTTTCAGAAATTCTTGTCTTGTCAGTTTCATTGTTATCATTTTTATCGGAAGAAGAGCTAAGCAACTGAATAATTATGACCTTAATTCAAAGAGCTCTATAATGTCAGAGATATGATTACCTCGAATGAACTTTTTCAAAGCTTGGTTACATACACACAAAATCTAAAACTTGCAAAGAACAAAAAGTCCAGATGGAGGCCTAACCCCCAGGTATATAAGAAAAATGTCTGCCAGCTTTTCACAGGGATTGGCTTAACCTCTCACGCAATGGTGTGAGGTTTGATAACCCTCTTCTGCCCTTTTAGAAATAAAACCAAACATTTGCCTCCGTCACCTCTGGTCCTGAATTTATCAGCCTGTTACTTCAGCTTGTGAAAAGGTAATCTCCTATTTCCTCTAGCTATACTACTTATTAATGGAAACATTGTCTCGATTCTTTGTTCTACATAAGGGGATGTTATGATAAATACGACATTTGACCTATAATATAATACCAAGAAGGAAGAGGTACATGTACATATGCTCATATACGTATATTTATAGCAACTGTATATTACCATGAGGATATTAGCTTTTAAAGAAAACTGTTCAACAAAAGAGAAAGTTGAGGAAGGGGGAAAGAGTACACAGCCCTCTCTCCCAACATATGTGTATGACTAGTCTGTCATCACCTTATTCTGTCTGAAGGCAGAAAGGTCTGTGACACGTCAGGAGACTTTGCCCAATGTGGTGAGAATATCCTTTCCCTTCATGCAGCTGTTTAAGGATGGAATCAGAACTCTTCCTCACCTTGAGCTGACGAGGAGGAAATGTGGTACCCCCCCGTTCTTTACAAGAATATTCTGGAATATATAACAATGCACTGATTTAAGTCTTTGCAATAGGTGCTAGAATATTAAGAGCCCCTGAAGAGCCCTGGATTTTTGTGGAAGTAAAATCTCTATAAATAGTAATGAGGTCGATTCTCTCATGTTTTGAAGGGCGTGAGTGAGGGTTTATAGAAGGAGAGGGAGCAGAGGGAGCCTAGGCCTGGATGTCGTGGTTTTCAGGTGTTTACAACACTTCTGCTTCAGCGACAGAACAAAGCTAAACTTACAGTCTCTTTAAAATACGAGACTCAAGCTTATTATTACCGTAGTGGGTATTCTCTCCATTCTTTTACTGCTCCCTGAAACCATTCCTTCAGTTTATAGGTAAGTTTGCAATATTTTAAAAAGAAAGGGAAAAAATTGCAAATAGACCAATTAAAGCAGCGATTTAAACAGGTAGCACAAACACCATTTGGATGCAAGTATGTACTCATAGAAGAAAAGTAGTGAAATTGGGAATTTTTAAAAATCATTCATTAATGCTGGTTAAAGACCTGAAGGAATAAATGAAGAAATAAGGTTCACAAATTTGGCTCTATGATTTCAAACAACAAAAGTATAAATTCAAACATCATAAGTTATAAGATTTAGTAGCCATGAGATTAAAACATAAAATTATTTGGGAAAAGTATTCCTAATAGTGAGGCTAGAGAGAAAAGTTTCTCATGAGTTCTCACAAGCAAGACCTTATATAATGTAACAAACAGCATCCTTAACATTGGCATAGCAACAAATTTAATAGGGGCATCTTTTTGATAATCAAAGCTAACAGCTTAATGCCAATGTATAATTCCATAAAAACAATGAGGTCGGATTTGGGCAGAAGAGAGAGGTGGTAATAAATGTTGTACAGAATTGTGGCTCTCTTTAGAATATCTATGACTGGGCAGACAATACATATTTCAAGCAATATTCCATACATATTCACCTAAGCTTTGGAAAGCTATTGAGTGATATTAATATACAGATTAAAATTTCTACCAAGTACCTAATAGTTATCAAGCAGGAGAAATATGTAACTTTAATAAAATCTGGAGGATTACTACAATCTCAATGAAAATATCAATGTGATATTCTTTATACAATGGGGTGAGAAATGTAAAAAGATCCTAACATTTATTTAAGAAACAAAACTTGTGTAATAATTTAAAAAACAGACAATGGAAAATGAAGAGAATGATAGTTAGACTTACCGTCTATTAAAATCCATTACAAATCTAGAATCATTAAATTCATGTGGAACTAGCACAAGATCAATGGAACAGAGAAATGATCCTGTAACAGATCTCAGTTAATATGTTTAAGAACTTAATAAACGGTGAATAAGTTCTTAGAAATAAGACTGTAGAAATAAGTGAGAAGTTCAAGAAGTATTTATAAATTTAACTGGAAGGAAATAAACTATTTAGAAAGAAAAATAATTTGAGATATTTAGCAGTCACCATAATTCAAATAGATTCTAATTGGATGTAAGAGTTTGCTGTTAAAAAAAAAAGAATTAAAAAACTAATAGGTGAAACCCATTTAATCTCTTCTTAGGAAAAGACTTTCTTAAGCAAATTTTTTAAAAAATCTTTAATAAATGAAAGAGACATAAAATAGATGCAATGTATAAAATTTGATTGGACTTTGGATAAAAAAATAAAAGTATTTAAAAGATATTTATTTGGAGGACAATAGGGGAAATGCAAATATGAACCGGATATTGATATTATGGAATCGTTAATTGTCTTAGATTTATTAATAGTATTGTATTTATGTAGAAGAGTACTTTTATTCTTAAGAGATACACAATGAAGAATTTAGCAGCCAAGTGTCTGAAGCTTATTTTCAAATAGTTCTACAATAATGAATAAATATCTCTCTCATAGCACACACACACACACACATTCATATACATACACATATGTATGTGTCATAAATTGGGGTAGAAAATGTGACAAAATATTATCAGCTGGTAAATCTAAGTGAAGAGTATACAGGGCTCATTGGATTATTCTTTCAATTTTCCTATAAGTTTGAAAATTTTTAAATAAAAAGTTGGAAGGAAAAATTTCTAATAAGAACAATAGATTTAATGAGCTAAAAATGTAAAGCACCTATATGTAAAACAATATGATGCTTCTAAATTATACAAGTGGTTATACACTACATAAATAAAAGGTTCATAAAAGTTCTTAAGGAAAACATTAAGACCTCAAAAGAAAGAATGAGCAAAGATGCAAACAGATGCTCCTCAGAAGAAATCCTAGCCAGAAATAACATATGATAAAAAATATCAACTTCTCTAGTTACCAAAGAAAATGAAATACTATTTTTTCAGCCCTTTAACAGAGAGCTTTTCAGTTTGTTTATTTTCTTTTTAATGATTATACTTAATAGTACCAGGGTATAAGGAGAGACATCTTTTCATTGTTGATGGACTTGTAAAATGGTATAGGTGTTCTGAAAAGAAATTTGGAAATGGTTTCAGGAAGATGAAAAGAGTGTACAACTTTTTACCAAGTAATTATTTTTCATCCCATGGGAATAACAAAAATTTGGACAAATATTGTATGCTAAAAATTTGCATTGTCACATATCGCAGTTATAATAAAGAAAATAGGAAACAACGTCAATGTCCACAGTTAGGGTACAGGTAAACAAAACTTCTTACTGCACAGCACATCCATTGAGTAGAACAGTATGACACTATTGAAGATGTTTGTGAAGCATTTAATGACACAAGAAACTTCATATAATAAAATACCAAGTGGAAAAAAACAGGGTATCAAGCCACATATGCAGTATGACCTACATTAGGAAAAAAATCATTAAAAAGTACTGAAATAAGGCAAAAAATAAACAATTGGTGCCTGTAGGTAGTGTGATTATCTATGGCTTCTTTCTATTTTTTATACTATTCCATATTCCCCAAACTTTTCACTATGAGCCCTATATGCTGTTAGTGGGATACAAATTAAGTTCATTTAGAAATGCTTGAAAAGACATTAATAGAGAATAGAGACTCTCCAGAGTACTCAGGTAAGCAAAAACACATGGAGTCCATTTAATGCTAATTCAGTAATATAAATAAATGTTTACATTAAAAGAAATAAAACAAACCATTTGGGATGGACCATACATCTCAGGGAGCAAACATAACTTTTGAAAACTTTCCAAGCAAGCTCTCTTCTTCCATGTTTTTATAAGTGTCTAAATGTTTCCTGGAGTTTTTGTTTGCTTGTTTGCTCTGTTTCATTTTCTTTTTAATTTCAGATTAAAGGAGCTGAAAGTTAAGAGAGTGGGTGTCACTGAGGTGGGGGGAGAAGGAAGTTGTGGTGTTATAACCTCAAACGAAGCACTCTGAGCACATCCTTCCCACTGCTTAACTCCATACTTGCAAATTAGACACTTCTCTGAGCTAAACTAACCTTTTCGAATCATAATCAAGTCAATTATCCTAATCGATATCCCAATTGACTATATCCAAAAAATATAATTATTTTATGTCAAAAGTCAATATACTGGATAAAACACTGAGATGATTGATTTAAATTTTTCACATATTTGTGTTTAATCTACAAATAGGTTTAAAGAGATGAAGTGGAAAACTTATCATTTGTTTGTACATTATTTTCCTGTGCTTCCTAACACTCTTTTAAAGAATCTGCCTGTACTCCATCTCAAAGAGAATGTTCCCACAGCACCCACTGAATGGACAGCAAGACATGACCCAAACCAGGGCCACAGCTGACTGGACAGAAGGACAACTAACCCAAGCAAGTTCTCTGAGATTCTCTTCTCTGGGAATTTGCAGTTAAAACACAAAGAGGCTGAACTGGTTTTCTGAAGGTACTCTACCTGTCAAGGTACTAGACTGGTGAATGAGACCAGTCAAAGACTTTGTGCATTAATGCACCAACCTACAGAGCCGGAGCTGATCTATGGGGAAAACCAAGAAAATGAAGTAGAAACACAAAGCGACGTAAAGAACCCAAGTGGTGCAGAGAAAAGGGGGTTGATTAAAGAGCTGTGGTTTCTGAGGGCTTTCTAGTTCTCTGTTCCAGCACCTCCCTCAGGCCCAGTTACACATCCTATCTTTGGTTTCATAAGAGATGCCTGATGTCTTATAAAACTCTCCTTTTATTTAAACAAACTTTAGATGTTAATTTGTTGCTTGCATCCCTTGGTAAAATAAGTACTTTTACTTTCTAAATTACATTGAAAGGTGGATAACGCATGTATTTTTTATCCACCTTTAATAGATCAGGAACTGAGTCAAATCATTTAACATTATATGACTACTTACTGAAGCCCTGTGACTAGAACTTAGATCTTCCGATTCCAGTTCCTCTGCTGTTAACTTCTCTGTGTTCAAAGGTAAATATGGCCAATGCCTTCCTGGTAGCCATTGAACACATCAGCAGCGATCTGTCTGCAAGGTGGTCTGATTGGATAATTGCTACATCTGGGTTCTGCTGTGGTAGTACCATGCAAGGAGACCATGCATAACAGTTTAGTTGAAAGCATCAGGACCATTTATAGTTCTACTGTCAAATTTGTAGAAAAACCCAAGGAAATAGTGTTTTAACATTATCTGTTAACCAAAATTTATTACAGCTTCTAGTTTAACTACAGCTATGGTTTCAATGTTGAATGGTTGTTTTTATCCAGAGAGAAGCCAGAGAAAACACTTTCTAAGTCTAGTGTTACAAATATCCTGTAAGCTCAATCAACAAAGAACAAACAGTTGAAGTCAGCTAGAACCTACTCTATGCTCTTAAATCTCTGACGAGTGGTGTAGGTCTGCACCCAGGATCCAAACTGATGAACCCGGGCCACCAAAGCAGAATACGCCAAACTTAACTACTCCATGGGGCCAGCCCCTCTAAATGTTTTCTATAACTAAAGAAATACAGTTAATTTACTAATAACTATTATAATAGCTACCATTTGTTGAGTGCCCACATTGTGCCAGGCACTGGTCTAGATGCTTTACACACATTATTTATTTATTCATTCACTCAACGAATACTTATTTTATTGAGTATACTATGTGATGCTCATGTTCACATGTGACACTCAGTGAGAATACAGCAATGAACAAAACAAAGTCCCTGCTGAGGCCGGCCCCCGTGGCTTAGCAGTTAGGTGCGTGCGCTCCACTACTGGTGGCCTGGGTTCAGATCCCGGGCGCACACTGACGCACCGCTTGTCCTGCCATGCTGAGGCGGCATCCCACATACAGCAACTAGCAGGATGTGCAACTATGACATACAACTATCTACTAGGGCTTTGGGGAGAAAAAGGGGAAAAAAAAAGGAGGAGGATTGGCAATAGATGTTAGCTCAGGGCTGGTCTTCCTCAGCAAAAAGAGGAGGCTTGGCATGGATGTTAGCTCAGGGCTGATCTTCCTCACAAAATAAAAAAAAAAAAAGTCCCTGCTTTCAAAGAATTTCTCAGACTTCATTTACTCATCACAGTTAACTCACTGTTGTTACCATTTTTTTAAGAGGAAAACACCCCAGAGATGATAAATAATTTACCCAAGGTTGCGCAACTGACCAGGGCTAGCCTAGGCTTCTCAAAACCTCGGGATCTTTCCATTTGACCACATTGCCTCTCATTAAATCACTTACTATGGAGGGGAGACTTCTTTATAGCCAGGAGAACACTGCTGAGAAGCTGATAATCACTGATAATCCATGCCAGGACCTTCTCACATATATGAGTTCCTTGATGCATGTATTACAAATGTAGATTATTTCCCATAAAGTAATGCTCCCATTGAAACCAATATTTCCTAAAATACTTAATTCAACAACCTTTGAAATTTATCATTGGATTACCATTGGATTGGAATCTAAAATACTCCACGGTCAGTACAAACAACTTTCCAGACGTTCAATATAAGATGAATGTGAGTAATTTTATTAAATCAAATCAGGGTGCTTTTGTTTTTGATTTGATTCATTCTTATATATCTAATGCCTATCATGTGCTAGACCAGTTCTAGGTGCTGGGATACAGCAATGGATAAAACAGTTCCTATTCTGATGGCATTCAAATAAAATACATGTTTTGTCATATGGTAGCAAGTACAGTAAAAAAATAAAATAAAGCATGGAAGAAGACTGGGTTGCAAAGGGCTAGGACTTAACATTTTAAACAGGCAGGTCAAGGAAAGCCTCATTGAGAAGGTGAAAATTGAGTAGATTCCTAAGGGAATTGAGAGAGTGAGCCACATGAAGATCCAGGCAAAGGACACACCAAGTTCAGTGCCCCTGAGGTGGGCAAATCAAGGCTATCAGGGGTGTGAGGATCAGAGAAGCAGCAGGAACCAGATTCTATAGGACCTGTATAGGCCATCATGAGGAGATTGGCTTTTACTCTGAGTGACATGGGAAGTCACTGGAGAATTTTGAACAAAGAAATAATATTATGTCTTAACTTCTTGAAAGTATCCCTGGCTATTATATGGAGAATGGACTATAGGAAAAGACAAGGTGGAAACAGGGAGACAAGTTGGGAGACTTGTAATAACCAAGGTGGGAGATGACGGTGTCTTCCATTAGAGGTAGAGTTGCCAGATTTCTGGATATATTTTGATTGTAGAGACAATAGGATTTGCTAACAGATTGCACGTGGGGTATGAGAAAAAGAAAGTCAAGAATGACACCAAGTTTTCTGGCCCAAGCAATGGGAAAGATGGAGTTGCCATTTAGTGCGGGAGGAGCATGTTTGAAAGATCAGGAGTTCAATTTGGGGCATGTTAAGTTCAGTATGGGGCCTGGAGGAAGTATTTCACAGAAGTGATCATGTGCATCACTATTGAGAGGCTGAGTGATATAAAGACTGAGAATTGACTATTGGATTTAACAATATGGAGGTTATTGGTGACCTTGACAGAGCTGTTTTGTTGGAATGAAAGGATGGGGGTGAAAGATTGATTAGCATGGATTCAAGAAGCAATGGAAAAAGAAGAATTGAAGGCAACAAGTAAAGTCAACTCTTGTAATAAATTTTTCTATTACTGTTGTATAAGCAGAGAAAACAGGCAAAACTTGAAGGAGAAAGTGGGGTTGAAGAAGACTTTCTTCATAACAGGTTAAGACTGAAGAAATAACATGTTTGTGTGTTGATGGGAATGACCCATTAGGAAGCAAAGAATAGAGGGAGTGTGTTCTTGCATAAGCAGAGCGGATGGGAGAGAGTGAAGAAGTTGGTCTTAGAAGAGTGGACAGCTCATCCACACAGTATACATGCTTTTATGATTGTAATCACTCAATAGATTACATGATTTTCATCATTATTCCTATACTGTTGTTACTGCAATTAAAAATTTTTCAATTTGCTAAAAAGACTGTGCCTATATTCTTAATTTATCAAGAATGAGTAATCTTGTTTAATTTTTTATCATTTTTCTAAATTTATTCAATAATAAATATATCCATGTTTACACTAATGTTTCCATGAAGTAGTAACGTGTGTGTGAATGTTGATAGGCACGTTGTGAATTAAAAGGGACATGGTTTCCCCCTAGAATCTGCCCCACACACACACTTCTCTGCTACGTGGTGCACAATTAATTAACTAGCTTTCAAGAAACCCCTCGACTTTGCCTTCAGCCTACTTCATCTCCCACCTCACTGACTGCTCTGTCTCCAATTAATTCTTTACCTCTCACCACTCTGGGTAGGCATGAGTCCATTCTTAGTACTCTGTAGCTTCTCTTTTTCAACTTCTCCCATTAGAGAATTTACAAGGTGACACACTTCAACTACCACTTCTGGAACGTTTCCTCTCAATTTTACTTCTTGCCTCTCCTGATACTCAGTTGGCAACAAAACATCTACATTTGAAGGTTCTGGAATTACCCTAAAGAAACATACATAAAAGCAAGCAAATCGTCTCTTGGTTTTGCCATTTGTGACACTATGCTGCCAGTTCCCGGGCCTGCAACCTCTAGGTTGGGGTGAAATGTTCCCTTTATCTCCCCAAACGTAAATAGACAACAGAATACTCTGATTTTTTTAATGCACTTGCTTTTCCTCTCTTATCTGCCCTCTCCATGACCACAGCCCCTTCTCTAGGACACCACTCCTCACCTCCACCTGCACTGATGCAATCAACTTCTAGCTGGGTTCCTGCTTTCAGTCTCTTCTGGATCCAAGCCATTCTGCACACCAAATGTCTGGATAATATCATTAAAAAGTAGATTTCACAGTGTGATTGCTCTAATTAAAAAGCCTTAAAATAAAATGCAAACATTCAGCAGTATGTTCAAATCCCTCCCCCAGGTGGGATTTTACAAATTCAGCCTTACTTGTTCCATCATATTTCTCTTTCTCCATTCTATAATATGGACAGTCCACTCAAGACAGGCCAGGCTCCTTACTTTCCTTACTACACATCATGTATTCTTTCCTCTCAGCCTTTGTTGTCCTGTAGTGCCTCCCTCCCTTGGAGTCATCCATATCCAGCATCTTCTTCATGCCCCAGATTCACACACACGTGCCATGAACCTATGTGACAATTACCTTTCTCAGGCTCTGACTCCCCTGAGCATGACAACAGCTTAAACTTGGAGAACCAGGCCTTGAGTAAGCAAAAAAATCTTGGGCACCAGGATTTCATCAATGACAGAAGTTACGACACAGGCAAAGCTACGGGGAAGACCTGGGTCTCAGTTCTGCATTCAAACTGTCTCTTGATTTCAGACAAAAAAAAAGTTTCAGAATTACTTTAAAAGACTTCTTATGTATTAATTATAGCCAATAAGAGTTACCAAGTTTGATATTTCACACCTTACCGAAAAGAAACTCGTGATAATTACGAAGATCACAGATTATTTTTGTTTTGACTTTTTTTAACAAGAACCTTCCAAATCAAAACATATACATATATTTATTTTGAAAGCACAAGAATTCTGTTTGGGATTTTGTAAATATACATAATAATCAAATTTTTTTAATTAGAAAAGAAATCTTACAGCTTTAGAAAGCAAAGAGTGCAGGATCATATATTGTAGCTTTCAAAGGTATATATTTGTCAATTAATCACTAATCTATTCACTCAGCACCTTATCCTCATGTACAATTTTGTGAAATTGATGCTAAAGTGAGATTCATCATGTTATATTTTGACAAAACAGGCCTACATCAATTATTCTCTGTAAAACAGAAAATGTTGCTCTAACGTTTACTGAACATATAATCTTAAGAGATAAGTACTATCATTTATTACTATACTATACATTATTGTATAGAAGAGGTTAGATAAATTGCCCAGGTCACATAGATAGAAGTTCTGAGATTCAAATCAAGTCTGTGTGATTCCAGAAGCCAGCTGGAAACCATTACCTCACATCATTATCTGCAACGTGCACTCCTTACTCTTTCTACCAAATTAAGATAAAATTTTGACACTTCTTTTCCTAGGAAGAATTTATCCACAAGAGAACTACAGTTAAAAATCTATTCTTTCCTTAGGGTAAATGCTACTCTATACAAATGTGTGGATTGTGGAGAATACATTGAAGACTAGAAAAAAGTTAATAGATACAATAGTTGTGTATGTTCATTAATTGAGGCCCTGAGATATGGATTAGGATGGTTTAATTCAATTGGGGGAAATTCCTGGTAAAACATGTTTTGACTTTTGGAGAATTAGACAGATCTAAACTAGTAGAAGCGACCAGATGAGCTATTTAAACACGAGGGATAGATGGACAGATGTGAATAAAGAATGTGAAGTGGAAAAAAGAGGACTCAGTGCAAAGCACAGGACAGGGTTCCTCTGGCCAAAGCAATGACAGATTTGGCTGAAGGAGTATGAGCAGTTGGCTATGTGACCATAGAGACACATCTAGTGCCATCAGGAGTCTTCTAGTTACTCGAGTGATACCTTTGTAAGATGCTTTTTGGGAAATAAATAGTCCATATATTTTCAATTAATTTTTATTTATGTAAGGCAATGGGGTCTAGAACCTTGTGGTCTAGCAGTTACCAGCAATATCAGAATCACCTGGAGGATTGCTAGGAATACAGAGCCTCTGGCCACCCCATCCACCTACTAAATCAAAATCTCCAGGTGGTTCTTGAGAAGCACTGTGCCGGTGTTCTAGTGGTGATTTGGGTGTTTCCTTATCATGTAGCTCTAGGCAAATCCTTTCATCTCTAACCCTAAATTGCTCATCTCTGAAGTGGGGAGGGTCCCTGCCATACTAGTTCAGGGGATTAATAAGATTAAATGTAATGAACCACATGCAAGCACTTTGACAGCTGTAAAGCACCATTAGAAGTCTCCCCTAAAATGGGTGTCTGTGTCCAGGGGAAGTCCAAGGGGCCCGGGATGGGGCCTGGGATGTCTTGGCCATTTCCCTCACAGCTGCCTCCGCCATCCCCGTGTACAGACAGAGCCTCGGAGAAACGTCTCACTTGCTAAAACAAAGGCTCAGGTTTATGAAAGTGTCATGGAACTGAGTTCTCCCAGGAGATTCGCGGGGTGATGCCCGACCAGCTGCTCTCCAAGTCAAGCCAAGGGAGCTGCCGTCATCGTGTTAGTGCACCTGCCCCCACTCTGTGACGGTCCTGCTTACTCCGTGCACACTCTTCCCATCATTCATCAGCTGAGAGCTGTGGGAAGGCTGAGGAAATGAGGCAGGGCCGGAGCTGGGATCTTCGGAGTGTCAGCATGTCAGGGAAAGGTTTACAGGCTCCAGACGCTCTGCAACCATGAACGCAAACTGTCATAGAGCACGTCTTTCTGTCCTTTCAGAACTGTCACCCTGGAACTTTCTAGCCCGGCAAGCCTCCTTTAAATAAAATTTTAAAGTTATTAAAAGTCAATATATTTGTTTAAAATTGTGTTCCACAGAGGGGCTGGCCCTGAGGTTAAAGTTCCGTGTGCTCCACTTGGGCGGCCCCTGCTCTTGGGTTTGGATCCTGGGCTTGGACTACTCCATTCGTCAGCCATGCTGTGGCGGCGTCCCACATGCAAAATGGAGGAAGACTGGCACGGTCGTTAGCCCAGAGCTAATTTTCCTCAAGGGAAAAAAAGGGGAGGGTTGGCAATGGATGTTCTAAACTCAAGTAAGTCTGGGATGTGGCACACCATCTCTCTTCCCAGAGGGTCACAAAAAACACCCTGTTGAACGTTGCCTAATCCCACCTTTCCCAAATGTGTTTGACTGTAGAACACCTTCTTGCAGTACTTACTGTTAATACACTGCAGTTTAAGCAGTAGTTACTCTAAGAACATACTTTAAAAATCACTGTCTTTTTTTGGTTATAATATTTAACGTAATCTCGATAAGCACAGTACACCATGTCGCAGTGCACTTCTGTGGAAGTGAGTGATTAGACCAGAAGCTCCTTGACTAGCGGAACTATGTTTTTCTCTCCAGCACTTAGCATGATACAAGGGCTTTGGCCAATTCTCAGTGAATGTTTGTTAAATTTTAATAAGAATTCATTTTTTGCATGATGAAAGACATCCTCACTCTACACCAAAAGGGTGCAGAGAGTCCTGAAGTGGGTTTTGTGTGATGGGTATGTATATTCAAGTAACTTATCTGGGCTCATTATTTGCTGCTGTAAGTAACAAATCAGGAAAGGCCACCCCAAAAAGGAATTTTTACATAAATCAACTTAGCCTTCTTCTTCATCATAGTTTCTCAACATTTGGAAAATATCATGTTTCCATATTTCTAAAGAACCAGAAATTACCTTTTTTTAAAGGCAGGAGCCAGTGTGAGTCTCCATAAAATAGGGTAGAAGGTGAATTGTGAATCAGATGGCTTACAGGGACTTCAAATCACTGCTCAAAGTTTATAGTCCTTAGTTATCAAACTGCTGGTAAAGCAGAAAAATACATCCAGGGGGCCCCGATTGTTCTAAATCACATCCCAGGCCTCTACGTTGTGTCCTGAGAGAGGCATTTGGAGTCTACACAGCTACCAGAAAAACAGGAAAGGAAGTGGGGGGGGGGGGGTGGAGAAATGTGCGTTCTAAACTAAAAACAGAAATGTGGTGCTGATGTAACAAAGTTTCCTCAAGGAGAGAGCCCTAGGTAAGTAGGCATAACTTTGAAGTGACCCACAAACATCTCCCTTGAAAGAACATTCTCCATCTCACCCAGATTGTATTTCCCATAACGGGAAATAAAAACCGTTCGGGTTCTGCTCAAGTGAATGATTTGCCACAGTCACAAGACCAAGTGGCTAAATATTCCTAGCAAGCTCATGTATTTATTGAATGCTGCTTTTAGAGCTTTTTTTTTCAAACCTTGGCTTTGGAAGGATGAGAGAAATACAACCTGAAAGCAAAAGTCTAGTTTTCTTGGGCTCAGAAAGGGATTTGACATAAATTTCTCTATTTAAAAACATGCCCTTTGTCACAGCCCCAAGGAAACAAGAAGTTGTCGTGTGCAAAAGCATTTTCTAAAGACTGTCCCAAGGACCCTACCGATTTCTCAGTAAATCTCAGGGACTGCCACTCCATTCTAACCCCTCTACCATTGTTTAACTATTACATTATTTTCAAGTGTTTTCAATTATTTTCAAGTGTTTCCCTGATGCTACTAATAATTGAAGAACATTATGTCTCAAATTCAGATTTAGCATTTCTTTATTACATTTATATATTACATCAGACTTTTTACACTAAGTAAGCATTTGTATGGTGAGATATATATACACACACACATATTTTCACAAAATCTTTCAAACAGTGGTGATTATAACTGGCTTTGACTTTACAGATATACCTATCATCACTGTAATATTCATTTAAGACAAATACCAAACGGTGAGGAAAAAATCCGAAGGAGGCACAATAAAATACACAACAAGAACATGGCAGGTCTGGAAAAGATACTTAGCCTCTTGAAACCTCAGTTTCTTTAGCTGTAAAATGGATAATAATAGAACCTACAACATAGAGTGTGCAAGGATTAAAAGAGGGTGTATTTAGAATACTTGGCCTTAGAAATATTAGCTACTGTTATTGCTGTTGTTGTTTTTATTATCATTATCATTATTAAAGCCCTTAAAGTTAAAATGATTTTTAGTGATAAAGTTAAAATGATTTTTGGTGAATCCTTGAAGATTGCTATTCAATAGAAATTATCGATACTAAATTTGGAGAAGCAAAGGAATAGAGCTAATGTCACAGCCTAAATTAGAACTAGGAACAAGGTTTTGATCTGAGTTCCCTTCTTATCTCTTTTTAGAACTTAAGCAACACTGAAAAGTCAGCACTTCTGAAAGGAGAATATAAGGAATCCACCCACATATGTTACAGAATTTCATGGTGACCAAAATTACGTGAGTCACTGTTCATACATGAACTGCATTCATTCAATCCGTTCAGTTTGAATTTGAGTATTTACATCAAAATTCATGTAAAATACAAAATTATTTACTATATTGCAAATTTGTATTCACCACACATTACTGTGTCTCATAAGCAGGAAAAAGACAAATGCAAAAGAAAAAAAGGTAAAAAGGAAAAATGTATGTATTTTCCCCATACATGATCTTTGCTTTATTCTGCATTGTGTTGGAAAAATCAAACAAAAATATCAACATCATTCCTACATTAAAAGTTTCTCATTGCGTTTGCTGTTGGTCAGTGTCTATAGATTCTGAAACATGTGAAACTTTCACACAATTATTTTGGTAAAATAAACCCAGAGAACTTTCTGAGAGGCTTCAACTTCATATTTTATATTCGTTGGGATTCTCCCCGAGATTTTAGACCAAATACCAAATCTTCCATAAAGTACACAAACCTGGCACATGTTAAGTTCTCAAGATATATACTTGCTAAAATAAAGGATAGCAACTTATTGTGAAACTGCCTATCAGAGTACTTATTATAATAAGCTCTTAATAATAAATGAGTATGGAATCTGAATGTTGTCACTTCTTTACCAAAATGATAACAGAATTGTAATTAAAGCATTATAAAACGGTGGACCACCACTCAAGTGGAAAACCTAGACTGCATTTACTTCTATGCTGTGATAGGAACGTTCGTAATACTCCAGGTGAACTTTGAAGGGCAAATCGGATGACGAGGGCTTAATGGTATTTTTTCAGTGAAGGATGATGAGTAAAGATTTTCCCAAAAACCCCACTTTGAAATACACTTGCCGCACCATCCTCAGGATAATCTTGCATTTTTCAGGCCTTGAGCTTGCAGTGTAGAAAGTAAGGTTTCTTTTCCCATATTACACATGACTTAATTTCTTTTGGCTAGAGACAAAAGTTGTCTCAGGCATATTCAAAGCAAATGCATGTAAGGAGAGTGATAATGTATAATGGTTGATAAATATCATGCCCAACATATTTATTAGCTATCCCAACATACCTTTTGAAAGTACTAATGTTGGAATGGGCAATAAATGGACTAAAGACTGAACATTAGTGCAAAAATTGAGCAGTGCTGGATAGAACTGGAGGGCAGGGAGTTTTGAAAGACTAGGGAAGAAAGGATGAATGGGAAACATAAAAACACAGTGGATTTTTCTAAAAACAAAGTCTTTAGAAAAATATAATCAAACCCAGAAAAGTGGATGGTGAAGTCAGAAGGATTTCTGATAAAGGAGCCAGAAAATCAGAAAGCTTCAAGTGTCATCCTGAACTTGAGGACTGAGCCTGCTCCCTAGAAGCTATGCCCATGTGAATTTGGCAAAATTACATGACTGGAACTATCCTAAATCTGGCATAGTGGATCTTGATTACAGCAAAACTCTTGATTAAGTCTTTCAGGATAAATTTGTATATGAAATAAAGATCACAGACCATCTTTTATCTATTTCCAAGACCTATCATATTGCCTGACATAGAGTTGACACTTACTAAACTGAAAAAATTAGAAATACGACCTAGAGAATACCACATTAAGTGGATTCATAGCTGGCTGAAATATATTTATCCATCAATGCATTCCTATGGTCTCTGTTGAGAGTATCTGAGGGCAGAGACCTCTTTATCTTTGCATCCCAAGGCTGAGCAAAGGACACACAATAAATACTTTCAGATCAACTGAACTTGGAGGGAGATATCCAGTGGCTCATCACAGAACTCAGATATTCAACATTTTTATCTGTGGTTTGAATGAATAGGGTAGAGGTTTAAGCTAGTCATATGTGTGGATGATACAAAGCTTGAAGGATAGCTATTGTTACATATAAGATGCTGTAAATACTTGATCAATAGAGCAGCACCACAAATCTTAAATACAGCAGTTAATGGGAACTATAGCCACAAGATTAATTGAATGAAGTCGGAACCATTAGAAACAACTAGATAGAAAGGTAATTTTAGGGAAAACTGTTTTGCCTGATCTCAGACAAGATTACTTTATTTTTCCCCTCTGAATGCCATTTGAATAGGTAGTGAAAATTTGAAATAGAGGCTAAGTAAATATGTAGTATATTTAATTATGTCTGATGTAAAATTTTAGATAAATTTGAAAAAACTTTTGAAAACTTGGTCTAAAAGCACATACAGAAGCAGTTTCATGACAGTGCCCAAAAAATAATTTTGCAAAAAATAACATCTGTTGAGTGGTCTCCAAACGAAATGTGCTGAGTGACCACCTAATTCAAAAAACTTGATGTTCAAATTATAGCATAAGTAGGTTTTGAATAGACCCTTGGGTGGGAATGAACCAAATTAGAACACAGGGTCCATCTGGCACCATCTGAGCTTGGGACAGGGCCGTGAAAACCACCTTACATTCGACAGCAGTTCTACTTTCTAAACAAGAAGATCTCAGGAGACCTCTGAACCCGTAGGATAGTGGGGACCGAGATGCGGGCGCCGGGTTCCTGGGCAATGTGTTAGCAAGGGATACCCATCTCACATCACATGGTCACATGAAGGTCACAATGATAAAGAAGATGGCTTCAGTTTCCTTTGGTTTTTTTTTTTTTTTTGGTTTAGATGGCTTGTTTCCTGCCATGTCCCACAAAATAAAAAGACCTAGTCAGAGGTAAATTTCTATATTAGAAGTAGAAATTTCTGACACATAAAGATGTGCAAAGACTTAGATTTCTGACTATGTAATTTTATCCTCTGTTTTCAGCAAGAAATTTAGAATTTTCTCCAAACTCATAATTTGTCTAGTACACTGTCATCTCAACATGACAGCAACGTGAAGGAATAAAAAATTTGAGGAAAGGAAAATTAAAACATCATTTTAAAAGAATAAGGATTGCCATGGAGTAGTTCTGAAAAGTTTAGAAAAACAGTCCAGTGACTAGCATTTTGCCAGATCATTTGCCAAAACGTTGACATGAGAGTTCCCTGAAAACTTTGTCTTAAGTTTCCAAAAATTTCACCGAGGAAATTGCTAAAAGAATAAACAATCAGTTCAATTGCATACAATGAAGAATAAGGTCCACGTCCAATATGCATATTCTCTGTTTATAGCAGGGAAGAATTTAAATTACTTTCCGAGCATTCCTTTTTTCTTTTCAAGTATAAACTAACTCAAAAAATTAAGTAAAAATTGATGATCTAGCAATGTTTCTCTGGCTGCCATACAGTATGGGCAATGAGTTCTAGACTCCAATTTATTGGTTTGTCAGAAAGTTTGGTTATTTTCATCAATTTAGCTTTACATTTAACATTCCTCTGCTTAATTGAAACCATGCGGACACATTTGGTTAGCATCCACATTCGTACAAAAGTAAAAAGGGTACTTTGTTTCAAATTCTGCACAGTTTACCAGTGAGTTATATTTTTCTTGCAGTAACAATTAAACACATAGTTGGCACTTCATAGCAAACCCTTCCTAATCCCCATTATCAATGGGTACAGCTCAGCTTTAACAAACACTCAGTCAGCTGGTGGAGGAAAGAGCATTAGCCACAACTTTAGTAATTGAACAAATGGTTTTCCAGGGACTAATCCCCGGATTTTAAAACATGGCCCTTGGAAAATTATGACCATTTGTAGAAGCTTATTTAACCCCCTTTCTCTACTTCTTGCCCTCCTGGGGTCCTGCACCAAAGTGTTGGCAGAATGGCGAGATCTGAGAGGTAAACTGGTAAGCGCACAGTTGATTCCCGCCTGTTTTTCCTTTTTCAGTCCCATTGTGGAAAATGACTCTGGATGGGTTTATGAAGTGGGATTAGAGAGTCACAGGTTTCTAGGATTTGTACCTTCTCTGCTTTAGCAAAGTGATTCCAAATAAGCCAAAGATACAGCAGCAGGATAGCTTGTAGAGCTAAAATACAATGCTTGGAGGTTGAGTGACTAATGCAAAAATGATGTCCAATCCCCTTTCCCTCTTAGGAAATATGCAAAGAGTAAGGAGGAAAAAAAAAGAAGAAAGTATGATCCAAAGGATGAATTAAAACGACTCCTGATTGACAGGGTCATTATAGCTCATTCCACACTATCAGTAGAAGTCAGAATTGCCCCCTGGTCTTCACAGACAGAGCTCTCAACCTTGGGCAGGTATTTACTGAGCCGTTACTACTGCTCCCCTAGACACTATTGCTACCCTGGCGCCACCTCCGAAGCCACAGAGAGATGGACGAGATGGAGACAAAGCCTCGCCTCCCACGTCTTGCATTCCAGTCACCCCAGCCTCTTCCTGCACTTCCTCGGGCACCCGCGGAAGAAGAGCGTGGCTGTTCTTCCTGTCCTGCCAGAGACTGGAGCGGGGAGGCCAAACCCTACTTGAAAGAAGGTAGTAGGCCCTGAGCGGCTGAGTGAGTCAGGAGAGGTCCAGATGTCAAGCAGGGAGGGGAAGAGTCAGGGAGAGTGCCAAGGGCAAGAGTGAGTATGGGTGACAGGCCAGCAAGCCGACAGTTCTCACAGAGAGCCCACTGGCTGGCCTCCCGCCTCTGACTTGCTGGCCCTTCTTCCCTCTGTGCAAAACGAGAGCTCTTCTAGTGTGTAAATATGATCCCGTCACACATTCTTAAAATATTTTATGTGACTTCCCATTCATTGTCCTGAAGATAAAATAAAAAACCACCGCTGACAACGCCTTTATGGTCAGAGCCTTTTCCGCTCCTTCCTGCCTTCCACCCTAGTGATTGACACTCCAGGCATTCAGGGCTTCTCTCCCTTAACTTCTGTGCAGTTGCCCACGCTGTCCCCTCTGAGAAGACTAACCTCCCACTCCATCCTGCTCTCCCTGCCTCCCCATCAAGGTGCTGGAATTTCCGGTCTTGGTTTAAATGTTACTTCTTCCAATGACCTTCCCTGACTCTCTAAGTCAGAGTTTCTCAGTGAGTAAGTCTGCAGCGCTTGTTTCAAATATTTCTGGGCTCACTGCATATTAACTGAATCAAATTCTCTGGGCTGGGGCCCAAGCAACTCCATTTTTAGCCATCATTCCACTTATTCTAATGTATACTGACTTCTCAGGCCCAATGACTTAGACTCTGGGATGATATAAATAATAATAAACAACCCATACTGCACAGTCACCAACCAATCAAAATGGACCTAGTGACCAGTCAGGACAGAGGCTATGACAAATTGAAGTAGACTCTGGGTACCGATCACTCATATGTACTAACCACGACCAGCCACCCCCATGCTATGTTTCATTGTACCCTGCCCTTCTTTTGGGCTGATACGTACTGAGCACTTCCTTTATGCCAGGTATTGTTCTAAATATCTTTCTTATATCACCTCAATTAACTTTCAAGACAATCCTATAAGTTAGGTGCTATCATTATTTTCCTTACAGGTGGCAGAACTGAGACACAGAGATGTTAAGTCACTTGCCCAATGTCACCCAGCCAAGCTAGAACTCTAGCAGAGCTAGAGTTCAAAAACGAAGTCTCCTACATGGCATCTATCATGGAATGTCTGAGGCTTTTTTTTTAATTGCCCGTCTGGTTATTTGGCTTCCTCACTACACTGTGATCTCCATGGGGCAAAACTGATACAAAGTAGCCTCCCAATAAACATTTGGATAATGAATGAGAGCACACTAATTCAGTTTAGGATCAAGAGAAGTGGACGGGTAGGAGGCTGACCGATCACTTGGACTATCTCCTAGGGTTCTGAGGCTTGCTTTTAAAGAACTTCAAGGACAAGGAGCTTGGCAGATTGCAGGAATCAAAGTGCAGCAACCACCTGAGGCCCCTGAAGTCCACGCACCTAGAAAGCACCAGCCAGAGTACTGGCTTTCCTGCTCCAAGCGTTTCCATCCCAAGTGATGAAAGTGAAATTGACATCCACACTCTTGGCAAGAAAAACATGTCGGAAAGGTTAGAACCAACAGAGAGGCAACAGGCTTTGATTCCATGGAGTCAATTTCTCAGAAAAACCTTTCCAGAATGCCTGCTAGTGGAGCCAGTTAAAGCCCACGGCCTCAGTATTGAAACTGTTTGTGCCATGCGGATCCACCACACAAAATCAAGACACTGAATCTCTTTGTCCAAAAGTGTAACGCTGGTTTCTTCTCTCAGGTTGGAGCACCATGATTGTCACTTCCCACCACAAACAGTGACCTGTCTTGAACTTTTCCTAACTGCTGCAACAGAGGAGAGCTATCTCACTTCATCCTCTTACCTGTCTTACCTTCTCTGGGCCTTTGTCAGCCCCACTGGGACTTCTCCTCAATGCTTTCCCTTGCCTTGCCATCAGGGAACATACAAATACCCCTGTTCTTCTCTCTGAACACCCTCAGATCCAGCTAGTGACACCTCTTCCAGGCAGGTCCTGAGATCACTCAAGTCCCTGTAGTTGTTTCTCTTTTCTGAGCTTCCATAACACTCATCCTTTGAGCCAATCCCATGTTGATGTTGATTGTAGTCCGCATTGATTTGCAATTGAGCCACACATGCTCAGCACACAGCGTGCAGTCCAGTGTCGCTCAGGGACCATAATACTTGATGGGTATAATTTAACTTGTAATGAGTCTGAAACCATTCTCTTACGGGCCTCTTGCTATTTTAAAAAGTATTCAGATATTTGGGGGAAACATGACAATATTTATTTCCCTTAATTCTTCTAATAAAAGTCAGCATCTTGGCATCTATCTCAAGGAAGAAGTCCAGAAATCAGTGCACAGAATAATACTCAGCAGACTTCTGGGGCTGCAGTGAGACATGGAAGGAGAGATACTAACCGTGGACCAGAATCAGGAGTTTTGATAATATTTGGAAGTTATTATATGTTCTTCTAACCACCCAGGGAAGCCAATCCTTTCCCTTTCCATCCAAACACCCCATGCTCACACACTGTCATCCAAGTTGCAAATATTTGGGATTAGGTCCTGTTCTCTTTTTTCCCTCAGTTTCCAAAAGAAATGCTTAAGTATCTAGCTCTGCCTCTGACACTCTGGTACTCCTCCTCACCATCATTCTGGACAGCTCCCAGCTGAGTCTTATGAGATTTTCCATTGTTTTCCACACCTGGACTAGACCTGGACTGTATTGTCTTGTCCCTGGTTGAACTTGGTCTCATAATTGGCCCTTTCCCAGGGTGGAGAAACAACTAGGGAGAAGAGAGGTTTGGGGAAATAAAAGTTAAAGGATTCACTTTGACCTGAGAGCCTGTTAACTTCCAGCTAGCCCATTTCCGAACCTCCGTCACTCTCCACCAGATACCTACTCCCTACCCCCACCATTTGCTCCCAGCAAGCTTTGGTGCCCATGCCACCCAGAACTGAGGTCTCAGTCAGTGATGAAAAGGAGCACAGCCAATGTAAACAGAGAACTTGAATGTTAGGAATAATTGAAGTTAGTACATTAAACTGGCATACACAAATATCAAAATTACGGAAGTTTTGTTTTTGTTTTTAAGAATGAGTTGTGTTGCTTTCAGAACCAGGAAGACAGAGAGTGTAGAGTTCTAAATGAATAATTCCAATTGGATGAAAAGACTAGATATGACTTGTAAGTAGCACAATGACTATCTTGAAAGATTCACTTAGCCGCAAGTTTTTAGTCCGATTCTAAAGGACACATTTCTGTTACAATCCTGCTCACTGTGTTTAATTAGCTATTTTTTCGTAGATAGAGCAAAGATTAACTGAAATTTAGCCCATGTTTCAATTGCCATAGATTTTCTATCTCTGGTCTAAATCAAAACCTGTCACTCTATTAATGACCCAATGAACCAGAGAAACTAAAAACTGGTTGGAGGGACAGTCAACAATAATCCCAAATGCCACTTGAGCTCTCTGATGAATGGCCTTTCCTATAATGCCTGCTACCATCCAGAGTCCACATCTCAAGATTTCCCCCAGCTGACACTTCAGCATTTGATTATCTCTTTCCAGAAGACAATTCTATATCACATATACATTTAATATAAATATGTCTTTTAAAAAGCAAATTATTATAATGAAAAACATATATACATTCAAGGAGTGCTTATGTGACTCAGGTTTCATCCAGCTAGAGTGTCGTTGACATTGGTCAGCCACTCAGCTTTTGCTTTCTGAGTTTAAAGGTCATTAGGCAAGTTCAGTGGAACCACAATCTGTATGTGCAGTGGGGCACATTGGAAGACTCATCATTTGTCAATAATTAGACTACTCCCAAGAAATATTTTACATTTATTAAGGACTTGACTCCCAAAAGTCTTTCTGATTATATTACCCACTATTAGAAAAAAATCCAGGCAGTTTATCATTGTCAATAGGTTTTTCCCAAGAGAATAATGTTTATGGAAAATAATACAACATATTTATGTTAGTAACTTAGTTTTATTAAGATATGAATAAGAATTTCTAATTTCTAAATTATCTATGTTAGACAGAGGTACAATTAAAAAAGTTTTGGGTTATTTGAAAACTCTAGAGTGAGGGAAAAGGTTGGAATAAAAGATAAAAAGTCAGACCACTTAGAATCTAAAATAAATGCTCAATTAATTTATGAAAAAATATGCAGTATGCATTATTGCCACATCCAGTGTGCATATTTAAATGGCAGTTTTTCAAAACTATCATTCTATACTTTTACTTGTGTTTTTGTCCACTTCACTCTCTCAAATCAGAAAATCAGTTATAATATTTTTAAAGAATCATGCAAAATACATTTAAAAATTTACTATCTTGAAAATATAATTCCATTTGGGGAGTTTAGTATGGTTTTCTTGGATTCTTGCCTTTATTGATATTTCATAAGGGTTATATCCGTGAGTGAGGTCTTGGAAATCTGGTAACCAACCAATTTTTCATGACACAACGTAACTCCCTTAGCAATATGGTGCTAAAACCAGAGAAGTGACATTTCCTCCATTGTCTTTGGCTGCAGCTATGAGTTTCCTTTCAAAGAGACCACAAAGTAGAACCCAACCAGTTTAATAATCCTGATAGAAGCAGAATGAATAAAAGTAATGAGCACAGACAGAGAGGCTGGGAAAGTAAAACAGTGGAGAAGGAAGTCAGCACATGGGGGCAAAGACAGTCAGTCACCAGCATCCACTTACATGGGCTCATAAACCTGGATGCTGACGAGCGTGGGCGCTGAGAATAGGAGCCGGGTGGAGGGTTGTTTTAATATAGTGTTTTCCTGTCGGTTCTTCCTTTTAATCCTGTGGCGTTGAAAGCACAGCTTTCTCAAAGACAATCTGACCTATAGTCAACGTTATAAATCACTCCCCCAACCTCATAAGCTGAAGGTCTGCAATGAAGATATGTAATCAACACTGTAACTCATTCTTCTAACCACAAAAGTTTAAAAAGAAGAAAGAACCTCTAACATCCTTATGGTCAAGTCTAGGAAACAAATACCAAGATGTGGTGCTTCTTTTTTTCTCAGAAAACTTTAGATACATCAACACTATTTGAAGTTATTACTTGCTAGTTCAGGGCTCCATGTCATGAACATGAATCCCCACTGACATTTTCTGAAATCGATAAACATAGGGAACAAAATGCTGAGAGTATTATTAACAGTAGGGTTAACAATTGGGTTACCACCTTAAAATCTAAAGCTATGAAAATTTTGCTTTTAAAATTCCAAGTAATCAGAGTTTTTCCAGTTATCTAGAACCATTCCTGCGTGTTGCCTTCACATCAACCTACCAACTTACTAGCAAATAGGCTGGTGTCTGCATATCACTTACACAACCAACCGTGAATTTGTAGGACAGATGTAGAAGTCTAAGATTCAGAGTAGCCCACGTGAGGTGCCAGAAAACTGCCAAAGACAACAGCTCTGAGTAAGAAAATAAATAAGAAAATACATGACAAGATTGCAAAATAACTGTATGGTTCCGGATTTAGAAAACTTTCAGTGTCATGTATTGTATATCAGTCAGAACACTGCTAGATTATCGTGACTGTATCAGGGTGTTACATTTTTAAATGGACAGTACAAAAGAAGACAGTTCCTACTGGAGACCAATTGGTTTAGAAACTATGAACTATGAAGAAAAGTTGCAAAAACTAACTTTTGTGACAATTTGGGGAAAAAAGATGAGGGTAGAATATAATTGTATATGTCAAAGATTGGAAGAGTAGACTAGTCTTTGTAACTTCAGAAAACACAACCAGGCAGTTTTGGTAATATAATATTTTACTCTGCATAGAGCAAAAATGGAGTGATAAAAGGAAATCCGAGTGGCTGCGTACCACTTCGAGTATCCAAGCTGAGACTGTGTGATCATGTGCCAAGAGGGATGATGAAGAGATTTTAACTTTTCACCAACACTGTGATTTTGTAGATCTCAATGCATGATCCTTTGCCAAACATAAATTTTTATTTAAAAATTGTAGGGATCAAAAAGTCAGAAATCACTTAAAAGTTTAAATCCAGCATATGACAGGATGCATAGCCATCCTTTAATATTCATTAAGTTTATCCTGGGCTTATGACACAGTTCAGTGCACATTAAATATTGTTAACAAATTATACACTTAAGATAAAATAATAAGAGAAGGCAATAGAGTCAGACACCACTTATACTTTTAAACGTGTTGATAACAGCTTAGTAATAATATTTCCTAGCAGGTGAAAACTATATTACATGCAGTATAACATGAGAAAAATGTTAAATACAAACAGTGGCACAGAATTTGAAGTTGGCAAGACCAGTGCTCTCACTAACACTGCACAGAAGATTTCCATATGCCATTTCTGCATGTAAAAAAAGGCCATACATTTGCTTAGGTTGGACCACACCTACAGAGGGGATAATTCAGATTCCCTGCTACTCTCTCTGTACTCTCTTCTCCGTGTCACTAATTAATCCACTTGGTCATCATTTACCTAAACATATGTTTATGTCCTCATTATAGAAGGGCATAATTTAAATCCATCTCCTTGGACGCCACATACTTTAGGAGCACTAATGTCCTACTACATCAGGCCATAATTTTAATAATATTTTCCATTGTGTTTAAGAAATTACTTGGTGGGAATTGACTAGAAGTTTTGAAATAACTAGTTTTTTTTAATGATTTATTTGCAAAAACCCCTCTATCCTCAACTGGTGACTACATTTCCTCATCCCATATGTCCGTGACTGCTCCCCAAGTTGGATGCATGCTGAGAAGAACCATAACAATCACTAAGGTTTAGAATTTATGTAGCACTTCCCATTTTTGTCTAGCCTCTTACCTTGATTAAATTTTCTTCCTAGCACTTTGCGACCCTTATTACCGGTCTGCAACCCTTATCCAAATCCCTGGGGAGCAACCATGTTTCAGAATTCAATTTTTTAAAGAATTTTTATGAAGGCTTTATGGCATCAGGGTCTGTGACAGCTCCCCATAATCAAACATTAATATTTCTCCAATGCAGTGCATGGGGATTCATAGAAGAAGAATAAACAAAGACTACAAATAGCTTCACCTTTCCCCAGGTCATGTTTTGCTGCCAGAGAAGTTAAGTCAGGTCAGATTTTGCTGCCAAGTGAGTTAGGAAATATCTTTCAGTTTGAAGAGCTTTTTGAATTTCAGACTCGCGATAGAGATTGTGGACCTGTAAATATTTACTCATTGTCTATTTTCTAAATCCCAACTAGGATTTAAGAGCTGTAGAGATCTGAATATTTTGTCTGTCTTCTTCACTGTGTCTCCAAAGTCTAGAATAATGAAATACACAAAATCTCAATACGTAGTTGTTGAGTGAATGAATGAACGAATGAATGAGGTGGTCTGGCACTAGAGCTCTGCCAAACGGGGAACTCCATAATTCATAACAGAGTCTCTCTCTTAGGGACCATAAATAGTAACACGCAGAGTGCGATACAGGCTGTGGGCTGATGCGGAAACTGAAAACCAAGACAAAGCAAAACTACCAATGGAAAGAAAAGACATTAAACAAAAACAATGAGGCAATAAAGATATAAGTAAGCAGGAGCCATGAGGTAGAAGCGGAGAAGAGAGGGTCGTTAGTCAGAGGTGTTAGAAATAATAGAAATAGCGAAGGAGAGATGAGAGATGCCTGAGTCCCCGTAACGACAGAGTCTAAGACTTGATATCAGCGATACCTTACAAATCCTCACAATAAATGTCCATTAACTAAATGATTACTGCCTGACTTTGTTCCTTGCGACATGAAACGACACCTTAGATGAACCTCATAACTTCTCTGAACCTCAAATCCCCACATATTAAATAACGAGTTTGGAGAAATGATGTCAAAATTTCCTTCCATCTAAAAGAATTGTGTCTGGTGGTGGTTCTCAAACATTAATATACAGAATCACCTGGAAGGATTGTTTAAACTCAGATCACTGGACCCCATCCCCAGAGTTTTTATTTTAAGAAGGCTTGGGTGATGTTTGAAAATTGCCTGTCTGAGATGAAGGTGTGCTGATGCTCGTGGTCTGGTGACCACAGTCTGAGAACCACCAGTCTCCTACATAAGCAATATTTACTTCACAAGACACGCGTGAGCCATTATCCAAATTCCAGTGCCTTCTGCAAATTACTTGAGTTTGTCCATCTATAGAGACATGTGCAAGCTTCCCATCCACTCTTGATATCCGGTTGGATTTCCAATCCTGAAAATGCAGATCTTCTAGGGAAAACGACGATAGAATCTCTTCTCACCGGGAAGCTGATTTAACCACGAAGCTAACTTTTTTGAAATTAAGTGAAACTCAAGTTTAATATTGTCTCACAGACACCCAGAGACAGACCTGACAGAAGAGAAATTTCAGAAGAGAAATTCCTGTTCCCTCTGGACCTACTCGTGGCAGCTGTTTATTTTCTGGCAGCCAGAAATCTTTAATTTCAAATGACACGGTCCAGCCAATCGACGTCCAGCCCAGTTGAAGGCTCTAACAAAGTTCCTCACTTCCTTGCCAGCAAGTTGTTATGAACTGAACACTTCACAGAATAATTTTGATTGCTCTTACCTGTGCAAAAGAGAAGCTACACAGCTTGACTTTTTAACACTCAGATCAAAATTATTATTAGGAAAAAAAAAAAAAGTTTCCAATGTGGCAGGCTCAAAAGTAAAGTCTCAGAAAATCTAGAACCACAAAATAAGTAGAATGACTTCTTTGGGCATAATTATACTTCAAAAAAAGTAAACGCCATTCTTCACTTGCAAAGACAAGAAAATAGGTGTAAATCGTGGTAAGTGCTTCATAGATCATTGGAAAACATCTTGGAAAAATATTTTATTACCAAATGATACCTTGGCAAAGCTACCCACCCGCTTTCCCGTGGGAGGAAAATTGTGGTAGGGGCAGAGAGATCCTGGGGCAGTATTTTAGGGGGTTGACCCATGGGTGATTAATTATCACATACAAATATGGGTGTGACAAAGCATATAAAAAGCACTCCCAGTGCACATCTGATGCTCTTTTAGAAATGAACAATGGATCCCTGAAGACTGAACGATGCATGGTACCATGGTCAGGAAAAAGAAGATGGAAAAGGAAGGATTAAAAGGTTGACAGTTTTTTTTTTTTTTTTTCTGAAGCCAATTTATTTTTCTTTGAGCTAAAAGGACTCTGCCTCAAGGCTGGCGTGAAGCAGCCTTTCCAGGAAGCCACATTCATCACACCGAGGAAAAGCACCCCAAAGGAGACAGCATGATAAATACCTGGTTTCGGGATCCCACGATAGAATGTCCAGAAATGAGGATAAGAATTTATTCATCTCCTTGAAGCCTGGGCTCTTGCTCAAATAATACTCTCAGCAAAGTTTGCTTCTAAACACCCAGTCTATTCATTGGTTTAAGACATTAGATATATTAATTACACAATGCTTCATCATATTCTAAAAAAGTTTATAGAGTTGTCCTCTGATCCACGACACACATGCAAGTTATTTGTTATGGTGATTACTTGCTTTGCAGAGTCTCTGCCCTTGACCCAGTCCCATAGATCAATGTCAGGCCAAATGAGGTCTCCAGCAAGGGACAACGTGAACCCTCTCGTCAAGGTTAGGCTTTCGAAGCTAAAAGTTGGTCCCAGATTCTGGGGTCAGACTACCCTAGGTTTGAATTTTATCTCCAAACTTAAAGTTGTGTGACCTCAAGTGACTTAACCTCTGGAAGCCTCGATTCCTCTTGTGTAAAATGAAGCTAATTATAAATCATGCCTCAAAGGATGCTTGTGAGTAGCCTACGAGGTATTATATACAATGTCTACGTCTAGTACATTGCAAGTCTTCAATAAATATCAGTTACTATTACTATTATTTTTTATAGTAGAGCTTCTCTGAATGACCTTCAATGAACTGATTTGCCAGATGAATTCACCATGCTATCCAGTCTTTCTGTTAAGCATACCTAGTGATGCCCATGGCATTCTAAATGCTCTCAACAGCAGACTGCACCTGAGAAGGCTTGTACAAGACTGCTCCCACCAGTTGAGTTTTATGCTTAACAGAGGTCAAAGAAGTTTATTGCCAACCCTGATTGTGACAGCTGTAATTGTTATTGGAATTTTGTAATTTAATAAATACTGTGTAAACTTAGGAAACATAAGAGCAGAAACAAAGAGTTCTTATCTCTGTGGAAACGAAGTTATATGCTTTGAAAAGATAAGTAGAAAAATGATTTCTGCCAAATTAAGTGACAAAACTACAGAAGTTTAGGGAAAAAAGTCACAATAATCTAGAAAGTACTGCACCTAGGTTGCCTCCTAAGTATATTTAAGACCGTTCTACATTTTAAAGAAATGGAAGTGGACACTGTAAAGGAGGCATTTTGGATGTTGCTTATGGAAGAAAGATATTGGAGAGCTCTAATCAGCAGACCACTATGTCAAGAAAACTCTCCGGCCCCACATCAAAAGATTGATAATGGAAAGTCTGCACATATTTTTTAAATTAAAATAAAATGTTTGATATATGAATATATCATGTCCCCCCCTCCCCGACAATAGTGTTTTTAAAAGCAAACAATACAACACCAAGAGTAAACGCTAATATAAACTATGGACTTTGGGTGATAATAATGGGTCAATGTAGGTTCATCAATTGTAACAAATGTAGGTTGTTAGTGGAAGTTGGAGGGGGATGTTGATAGTGGGGGAGGCTATGCTATGCATGTGTGGGGGCAGGGAGTATATGAGAAATCTCTGTACCTTCCTCTCAATTTTGTTATGAACCTAAAACTGCTCTAAAAAATAATAATAATAAATCTTAAAAAAAAAAAAGAAAAGTAAATGACCATTGCTGGTCCCAGCTAACTTAGATAAAGGGTTTCTCCGGCATTATGCAAATATTCTTACTCATTAAGCCCCTTCTTAGAGAGTTCTAAATTTAAATAGGTTAAAGGAAGGGAACTACTTTAGCAAGCAGGTAGAGACTTGTTTTTTGTGATTTACCCACAACGGAATTCAGTCACATAAAAGAGGACTTCCTGTGGTGCATGAGATCTGGGACTTAAAGTGTTGTCATGAGGTAGCAAAAGAGAGGCTCTAGAGTAGAAGTTCTCAAATGTTGCTCTGCTAACTGGCTGCCTCAAAATTATCAGGGGAGCTTTCTAAAAGTACAGAGTCTTAACACCCATGTCCAGTCTTTGGATTTAGTAGGTCTGGGGTAAGACCCAGGAAACTGTGGGGGTTTTTTGAGTTTCCTACATACTTCTGGAGAGTAACCAGGTTTGAGCAAGATTGATATTGAGTAGTACTGTCTAATCTAAATATAATGCAAGCCACAACAGTGAGCCACATTTTCTGGTAGCCACATTTGAAAAAGAATTTTCTAGCAGCCTCATTTAAAAAAGAAAAAAAATAAAATTTCTTAATAATACATTTTAATTTCTTAATAAAACATTTTATTTAAATCAATAAGCCCAAAATATTACCATTTCAACATGTAATGAATATAAAAATTATTAATAAGATGTTTTACATCCTTTTTATTCTTACTATGTCTTGGAAACCCAGTATGTGCTTCACACTTACAGCACATCTCCATTGGGACTAGCTCCACTTCAGTGCTCAACAGCCACATGTGCCTACCGGCTGCCAGGCTGGGAAGCACAGACACAGGTGTAAAGGGGTAGACTGTCTTAGTGACGTGGGCTGTTTTGGTGATGGTACTACATTTTGATGGTTCACGACTACTAAGTGCTTGACGAAAGAAGGTAACTAGGAAGGTCAAAAAGGAGAATGAAGCAGCATGGAAAATCCAAGATGAACATGACACTTACCTGGACTGTTTGTGTGTTGTAAGTTAAGAAAGCACACATAAATATTCAAAGGAAAACAAGTGAAACTGATGTCCATGTACACAAGAAGGGAGAAAGTGGGAGAACTCAGTTAGACAAGAACAGAAACTGTCTGCCTTCCAACTCCAGTTTTTAAGTCCCAAAATTGGATTCCTCCAGAGTTCGTGTTCAACTTTTGGAAACTTTGGGACAGCAGGGTACAGAACAGAAATACCTTTACAGAAAAAGTACACTGCCCAGTATAAGAGCAATTTGTAGAAGCATTTCCAAATGTTGAAAGCTGTGCACACACTCTTTGCATTTATCACTCTATTATGTTAGTGAAAACACATTTTGGAGGCTGAAATAATAATTCTGAACAAAGAGACTAACACAGAGCTGATGCACGTTATCCTCTGGGAATTCAACTACTGTTTTTTTTAAAGACTTCAACAGTGAAGTATTCTAACCAGGAATATCACAGCCCCAAATGCTATAAATCAAACAAAACATTTGTGAAGGAAAGCTCCTAATTCTTCACCAAACACTTGTATCAATGAAAAAACAATCAGAATAGAACAAATTCAACGTCGGAGGTTAATGGAAATGTGTGAGGTATCAGATTGCAGACTTTTATTATACAGTATGTAAAAAATTCCATAGGACCCCAGCGTTCCATCTCAAGCCTAAAGGTGCACCTAAATTTACATGCAAATCTAACTTACGAAATGTATTTTCTCATTTTTCCTCTTATCTAATGACCACAGATGGCACAAAGTTAGTTTTTGAAGCAACTGTAGAGGCATTGATAAAATCTAATAATTCAACCTAAAAGGGAACACTTTAATACGCAAATTCATAAGTACACAAAGATGGTGGCAGTGAGCCTCCATCTGGGATAAGTCTTCTACTTGTCCATCCGATGGGGGCTCTGGATTTTCGCTGTTCTGTCATCTGTGCTTTTGCTCAGATTAGACTGGCCAAGGAAATGTGGGATCCAAATCAGAAGCAACTTGACAACATGAGCATCTACTTTGTATATTTACACACACAAGTCACGATGGCCATATATAAATGATTAACAAATTAATAGATTTTTTGTAACTCCTTTAGAGATAGATCCAAAAGGTGTTTGAAATCCCAGCAACTGATTTTTAGTAAACAGACACTCAACGTATCTCTTTGATAGGTTTAACAAATACTATTGTCAGTTAAAAGATCCCAATCAAAACAAAAATCAGTTAAATAAGCAGAACGTTACACCGAGAACAAAAGTGTTAATTTATTAACATGCTAGTGGCTTAAGGTCGTTTTTCAGCAGATTCATTTCTGTTCACTCGTTCAACTAATGCTTGCATTTTCAACATGCAAAGCCCTTTGTCAGGTGCTGCACTAAGCAGAGATCATAACAAAGAACCATAACTTGTTCTTTCTGTTCAGTCCAGAAGCACTGTGCGCACTCGCAAACACCAGTGCAAGACCACGGCGCACGCGTTTGAAAAACCGTGCCTACTGGTCCCTGAGTGCAGCCTGCTGTCTTCATCACAGGTGAACGTGAGATTTTCTTCTGCAAGTTCCTCTATCATCGTACAGTTGGCATACAAATTGCTTCCCAAATTCTGCGGCATCTCAGGTTTATTTTTTTTTCCTTCTGTTTGTTTTGGATTCCTCTGGCTGCATAAGTGCCCTCTCATTTATCCACCCGGGTGTCTTTCCCTTTTTAGCTATTTCAACACAGGTGAACTGGTGGTGGCCTGTTTGTTAATTCAATTTTATACATCAATATCGTGCAAGGGTCACAGGGCATGCTAAATAAACGTGACAGCGAAGGAGACATTAAAGCTGCAGGGCGTAGATGCCAAGGGAATAGAGAGAGTGCCTTATTATCATCACCTTTCCGTGAACCTTTGACTGTCTGGGGCTCGATATTGCAGAAGGGGCATCATTCGCCTGTAAACTTCTCCACAATGTATCCGGGTTCGTCTTTCCACTCTTGTGATGATCAGCGTGGACTCGGACCATTTGGCGTCAGGCTGTTTCTTCTCTGACTATTTGCAGATGTCTACTTTCAGTGAGCGTGAGTGTTCTCTGCAGGGCGGTTTGCATTAGAACTTCAGGCTCCTCAGATTTGTCTTTGGGCCTCTGTACAAACTCCACAAAACAGTCTGCAATCTCCCCAATCCTCTTTAACTCCCTAAAATAGTTCAGTCCTTATTATCAGTCTGGGTCCCAGCAGGAAATAAATGGCGGCACTCAGACTGGATAATTGAGCAGAGTTTAATAAAGGGGTTGTTTACAAAAAGAGTGAACAGCATTTGGAGAAGTAAGGAATGGAGTAGGATCCTAAGATCAGCAATAGCAGAAAGCTGTTACTACCCTGGAGAGAGCAGGGGCTGCCCTGTCATCCTATAGGACCAGAGTGAACCCACAGGGAGCCCCATACTAAACACCCTGCCTCAGTCCCTCCCCACCCTGCTGGTCCTCTCGTGGGTAGGACACAGGGATGCCCATGAACACAGTTTATTCAGGTAGGTCTCTCCACAAACTCAGATAACAGTGGAAAATGGATGTAGAGAGGCAAATACAAAGCATTGAGCACAAGTCCGAGACGATGCTGAGAGCTGAAGGGAAAACAGTGCTAGCACTTTCCTGATGCTCGCCTGTCACCTTCCTTTTCTGTCTCTTTCTGAAAAGCTCCCACTCGCAGGTCAGTTGGCAGTCACCATCCATCATCCAACAGCTGCTCCTGCAGGTTTCTAGCTTCTATCAAACCACTTCTCCTCAAAGAGGACTCACCCCACTTTCTTCATCCCATCAGGCCCTATTAACACAAAGCTTTTATATGCAACAGATTTCCCTGGGAACTGCACAGGTTATTTATTCAACTTAAAACTGACTAAAATATCACTGCTCTTAAAGTTTACTTGCCATTTCCTGATACAGGAAATTTCTGCTAAGGTTTTTCCTTCCCAAAGCTCCAACATGGTGTCATCTTCTTGCCTCCCTGAACACTACGTCCCCAACCTCTTGATTCTTGGACCACAAAATGTCCCTCCTGCACAGCTACTGCAGTGGGCATCCAGTGCCTTGGCTGGTCCCTGTAGCATCCTCATGTCCTCTCGAGGAAACGTGCCTCTCCACTTTGTCACATGGGGTTTGAGTGGCAGCTGCTGTCTTTTCACAGACCTCACCTCTCTGGCCACAGGGATTGGTCTCGGGGTGAGGAAGTGACCCAAGCTGGCCCAGGCACGCTGCCTCACCTCTTCAATTAGCCCCCTGACCCAAGAGACCCATCAAAGTCCTTCCCTGGAATTTTTGAACTTGGGACCAGAGAGACTAACAGTTACTTTCTGGTCATCAGTGTGTTGAACTGAGCCTGAGTTCCCAGTGGCCCTCATGCCAGCCATCAGGAAGGCATTCAGTACGAGGGAATGAGGCCTTCGCGTGTCCCTTACTCTCACCATCTTTCCTCCCGCAGGAAGGAAACCTTTGCACATGAATTTCCCTTTGCCTGGAAGGATCTTCTCTTCTCTCAGCCTATTCAGCTTCTCCTCCTCCTCTTCCAAATCTCAGTTCAAGAATTACTTCTTGAGGAAGTCCTCCCTTACACCTCCCCTTTTATAAAAATGAAAGTTAAATTTTAGTATAGGGAGACATACAATACACAAAGAAGTAATTTAAATATCGGGTGTCAGTTGGCAATGAGTGGTACAGGGACAAATTAAGGAAGAAAGTGGAGAAGAGAGAAAGGAGTCATTAATATGGGGAGGCATTTCTATTTTAAATAGGGCAATCAAGGGAATTCCTTCATGATAAGGTGTTGTCTGAGCAAGAACCTGAGGGAGATGAAAGAGTGAGGCGTGCAGATACACAGGGGAAGAATGCGCCAGGCAGAGAGGACAGCAGGTGCTAAGGTCCTGAGGCAGGAGAATGCTGGGTACTGGCAGAGGACAGCAAGGAGGCCAGTGTGGCTAAAGTGAAATGAAGGAGGAAAGAATACAGGAGAAAGATCTGGAGGAAGCAGAGTCAGACCACGTGGGGCCTTGTACATCATTGTAAGGACCAGCATTTACTCTGAGTGACGTGGACCTCCACTAGAGAATTTGAGCAGAGGAGTAAAAGGATCTCATTTAAGTTTTCAAAGGCTCGCTGTGGCTGCTGTTTGGGAGAACAGACTGTTGGGGTCAAAGGTGGAAACAGGGACACTCGTTGGAGAGCTGCTGCAGCCATCCAAGTGAGAGATGACAGCAACTTGGACCAGAACGGAAGCAACAAGGTGGTAAGAGACCACCACACGTTGACTCTGTCTTGAAGGAAGAAACAACAAGATTTGCTGACAGAGTTGAACATGAAGTATAAGAGAAACAGAGGAGGGAAGGATGACTCCCAAGTTTTTGGCCTGAACAATTAAGAGCATAGAGTTGTCATTTACTGCCATGGGGAGGAATCAGGAGTAGAGCAAGTTTTTTGCAGAAAGATCAGAAGTTTGGTTAAAGAAGCCTGTTAGACATCCAAGTAGAGATGTCAAGTGAGCAGCTGGGTCTGTGCATTTGGAGTTCAGGGGAAAGGTCTGTGATGCAGGTATAAATTCGGAAGCCTTCCACATATGTATGGATGAGACCACCAAGAGAGTGAGTGTGGACAGAGAAGAGATCCAGGGAATGAAACTTGAGTTCTCCAATATGTAGGCCAGAGACAGGATGAAGAATTGGTAATGTAGACCAAGAAGGAGGAGCCAGTGAAGCAGCCACAAAACAGAAGACAAGAAAGTGTTTTACAGAGGAGGAGGGAACTGTCAAATGCCACTGCGAAGTTAAGAAAGTTAAGCACTGAGAATTGACCATTAAATTTAACAACATATAATTCACAGTGACCTTGACAAGAGAAGTTGCACAGGCATTTTGAGTGAATACCTGATTAGAATGGTTTCAAGATGAACTGGAAGCAGAACTGAAGACAGGGAGTATATATCACTCTTTGCGGGAGTTTCGCTGTAAATGGGAATTGAGAAAGGGAGACAGTAGCTGAAGGAGATGTGGGACCACATGCTTTGCCCATTCACTCTGTCAATCTCCTGGATGTCTCCTCTCACCTCAAATCTTCATCACATCCTTCCTCATCCTGATCCTGGCTGGTGACCTCACTTCCTTATCTCACTGAAAGAACATAGAAACAATCAGAAAGAAACATCAAGTGGCCACCATGACTTCTAACCTCCTACTTGCATCCTATATACTCAACATGAAACCAGTTGGTTTGGTTGCGTGCATTTCTGCAATGGTGTTCAGCTGTGTGGGTGCAGGAATGGACCAGGAGAAGTATTACATTGACTACAGTTGGGGTTTTGCTAGGTGTGGATGATGAAAGGTGCTGGGAAGAAGGACAAAATAAGTATAAAATTAAAACTGATACATTCCACTCTTTGTGACTCCTGAGAGCATAAGAACTGCCCTATTGTCAAGGCCAGGGCCCTGCCAGTCCAATAGAATGGCTCAATCATGGCAGAGATGCCAAGATGGCGGCTGCTCACATTAGCTTCAAAGTTCAGAGATTCACTCAAAACACGCGGCTTCCCTTAACTATTCATTCTCCATCTTGCCTCTACATTTATCCAAGCTTACCCTTTTCAGCCTATATCACCCCTTGGAGTAACGTGTTATCTACTCAGTATGTAAAGTAGCTTTCTGTATTATTTAATTCTTTCATAGATTAGCCTAAATTATAGTGGGAAAAAGACTGTGTTTGTTCAATCTGTACCCTACATGATCCCTGTCAGAGTATTCAACTCTCATCTTTTCAGAATGAAGAGCCTCCATTTTAGTCTAATCATAGTTGGCAGTGCTTGTATCCCCACTACACAAAATATGACCACAGTTCATAACCACGTCCTCATTTTTTTAAGCACCTTTTGAACAAAACATCCTATTAGGCATTGAGGAAAGCACATACGAAGAATGTTCCCTACCTTCAAGAAACTCTTAATCAGGTATGCAATCTATAAGCTAATACAGGCTGTGCAAATAAGGGGCCGGAGGATGTGAGCAAGGACAGGGGGAAAAGAATGCAGAATGAGGGACGAGATGATCTGACCTCATTGCTCACAGACCTAAATTGTAATTGAAAGAAAACACAAAAGACCCAACGTCAAAGAGTTTTCAAGGCAGAGGGCCTAGATTTGGAAATATTTAAACTCATTTTGTTTCTTAGATAACAAAAAAATTCTACAGAAATAAAAAGTAACACATTGTGTTAAACATCCAGTATGTAAGTAGTGTGCAAAACTGAATGCCTGTTTGGGAAATGCTGTTCAGAGTAACAGCTCTAAATGTCCACGGCCGATGCTCTTAAGATGCATGCTGTCTATGGAGGCACAAAGCCACAGTCGAGAGCTGAAGCCAAGAGCAGGAGTCTGAACAGACATAAACTCCCATTGGGCAGCACAGTTTCCTATAATCTTTCTAAATAATCCTTAGACCAGCTTCTATGAACCCCTTAGGACTGGGACTCTAATAAAGTCCATGGCCTATGAAAGCCATTTGTAAAACTTTTCTGAGAAGGTTACACAAATATATTGTCTCAAGCACCATGTAACTAAAAGTTATAACCTATTCCTTCGGGGATATCCGAGTTTTTAACAGATCTTAAAACTATCTTTATATAGGTTAGAGCTTTGCAAAGAAAAAGTAATCTGGATTGTATTTTTTATATATATATTTATATCTGCTGTGATAATTCTGTACCATCATGATCATAACCACCACGATTTATGCTCTAGACACTGGGTTAAGCACTTTACACATATTATCTCAGTTAATCTTCACAAAAAGCCTCTAAGAAACTGGATACAGTATTAGTATTCCTATTTTAGAGAAAAAGAATTGGGATTTATATAAGCTAAATGACTTCTCTAGGGTCTCACAACCACTAACTGGCAAAGCCAGGATTCATACCCACTGTAGGTATGGGCTGAACAATGCTCTCTATATATATATACACCCACACACATATATTTAAGCCTTTGCATTCCCCTTTCCGAGTTAACGCTTTTCAAATGGATTGGTATGCACACCATAATAATCTTTACTAACAAACCTGATGCCCAGCAGTAGGCCCTACAAACACACCAAAAGTCTCTGTCAAATCCCACTTTAAAGTCCTTAGTATGTCAAAAGGGATGAAAATTAATACCAGTGTCTTTGTTCACAATTATTTATTGAGGAGACGCAGCTATTGAAAAACAAAGGTGAAACAGCTTGTAAGATCAGATATTCCTTCCTACCATTTACGGAGGCCAGGATAAACCTGTGACTGCATTACGATTAAACATCTATGGTTCTCATTCATTCAAACTCACACTCAGGTCATTATTTCTGATACAGTAACCCTGCCAGCAATATAAGCTGCCCATTGGTAGGCTAAATTTCAGGTTCACCTTTGCGTCTCTGGTGAACCCACAACAGCTATATTTAGGTATTTGTTAACTTAGGATTTTAATGGAAAAAGAGTTAGCGTATTAATAAAATCTTCTGTTTAGTACACACAAGTCAAATTTATGACATTATGGAAGGGTTGCTTTCTCAAAATAGATAAAAAAAAATATAAGCTTTGCCCAAAGCAGATTATATGCAGATATGAGGAAATTAAAGCTCAAATGTTAATGAAAATGGGCAACAGAAATCCATCTTTTCAAGGTAGGGTTTAGGGAAATATCTCCCAAATAAGACTTCTAAGAATATGGAATTTTAAAATGAAAGGAAAGGCTGGAATGCTACTCTCCAATTTAAAATAATCCTTTGAATCTTTTCTTTCTTAACCAGGGTAAAGACCGAACACAGGTAGCAAGAAAACTTTTCTTTTTTTTTTTTTAGAAAGAAGCCACCTGGATTTCCTTTTTTTTTTTATAATTTTATTTATTTATTTTTCCCCAAAGCCCCAGTAGATAGTTGTATGTCATAGCTGCACCTCCTTCTAGTTGCTCTGTGTGGGACGCGGCCTCAGCATGGCCGGAGAAGCGGTGCGTCGGTGCGCGCCCAGGGTTCCGAACCCGGGCCGCCAGCAGCAGAGCGTGCGCACTTAACTGCTAAGCCATGGGGCCGGCCCAAGAAAACTTTTCTATTTTGGCCTTCATTTTCTCCTCTTTTTCCTTAAAGCCCATAAATTTTGATTCTTCAGGTACTCTTCCAATAGCTGGTTAAATTTTCTAAAGGAAGCTAAGAAAGAATATTATAAGTTCTTTACACACACAACATATGTAAATTTATTTACACATATGTATTTTTTAAAGTATTTCAGCAAAATATATCCAGGTTGCACATGAGGGGTTTGTATTCCTTGGAAGTTGCCTCTTCAAGGAGAGGTACCAAACTGGATGCTAAAAAGAAGCTGAGGCCTTGAGACCTTGAGGCCCATGGATTTACCAACCTAATCTTTTCTCTCCTGTGCTAACATCCTAACAGAACAGATAGGAGAATTTAGCTGCGTGTATATATTTTTACTCACCTGAGATCCAGGCTCCTTACTCACTATTATTAAAATCAGTTAGAGGGCCGGCCCCGTGGCTTAGTGGTTAAGTGCACGCGCTCCGCTGCTGGCGGCCCGGGTTCGGATCCCGGGCGTGCACCGACGCACTGCTTCTCCGGCCATGCTGAGGCCGCGTCCCACGTACAGCAACTAGGAGGATGTGCAACTGTGACATACAACTATCTACTGGGGCTTTGGGGGAAAAATAAATAAATAAAATTATAAAAAAAAAATCAGTTAGAAATTTGAGAAGAAATAAAGATGATGAGTGTCTAGTGTTCTTAGAAAATTACTACTCCATAAAAAAAAATAGAGATTAAAGATCCCACAGCTGTAGAGGCAAGTTCTTTGTTAGGCATGTACAGCTTTCTAAATCCTACAAAAATTGCAACATCTGACCCACTTCATTTTTACAAGGAAAGGGGCTATTCCACTGGAAAATATGCGTAAAAATGTGCAGCATTCAGAGGCATTACACAGCTTTGTTTCACATTTGTTTCCTGTGTCTCCTGCTTGGGAGACACTGGCGCACCTGCCGCTGTCTCTCTTCCCCATCGGCTCCCAGCCTTCTCTTCTAAGCAGGGGTTCATTGGAGGGTCTTTTCCAATGGCTGAAGTAATGCTGCCATCTCCTGTTCGCTGCATAGAATGGGATGAAATTACCCTCAGAAGGAGCGCAGAGAAATGAAACTGGATAAAACTACGAACTAGAGACTATTGGCCCTTTTATACATCTTTTTAGCCAATAGATTAAAACCAATTTTATTCAAAATGGCACTGCCCTAATAATTTTGTTTTAAATTTGATATTTTTTAGATTGAAGTTATTCTAGAGAGCTTTTGGAGTCTTTATCTAAACATTAGATTGGTAGTTCTCCTGATTTTTCTGAATATTGTTTTCATGGACCTAAATTTCAATGATCTGTTTTGTACAATGTAAATATAAATAAAACATTTTAAAAACATTAAAAGTAAAAATCATATAAATTGAAATTCAATATTAGCTAAAGTGTTCTCAGGAAATTGATTTCTCTCCAACAATTCCAAATGTAGAAACACTCAGAGAAGAGTACTTGGAAGACAAAAGCTAATGACAACAGACATTACGGTCTTGTTGTGGAATCTAAAGCAGCACAGACAGGAACTTTTCAAAAGTTTCTTTTCATCTCTAAATTTCAGAATCTGAAAACTATCCACCAGAGAGTTCCAAGTCTTCAAAAGATAGTTTTTCCTTTGCTCTTATTACTGCTATAAATCAACACCACCAGCATGTGAAGGCAGTTGTCTCCTCAGATGTGTGTGGATAGGAACTGCATTCAAGTCTAGGATGAGATGGAGTCCTAACGCTCATTTGTAATAAAGACACCCTTAAAAGGCAGGCTCTTCTCTGACTGCAAACATTAGCAACATTCTGCCAACAGTTTCTCAGAAGAATGGATCCCTAATCCAGGATTATTTTTAAAAAGAAAAGTCCAATTCCCCCACCAATCACTTATGATGGCAACACTCCTCACTTAAAGTTATGTATAACTGCTTCTGCAAATTAAGACCAATTGATTTACTTTCTTTAATGGCAAGGCAAACTTCTCTCTATCTCCATCTCCTCCCCCACGCCTCTCCCCTTTTCTCTCTCTTCTTCTCCACGCCGCCCCCCCACACACTCAGAAATACAGCTTGCTTTCAAAATGTTACCTTCAAATGTTACCTTCATTTGCCACAAATAAACTGAACCCTTAAAGTTGTCATTATGCTGGAGGGTGCTGGGGTCATTGGGCAGGCAGGTTTCTGCTTCTTCAAAGGTCCTGTTATTGCCCACTGCTCTGCTAGGACAGGAGAACCGCACTCAGCAGTTTTACTGAAACACAGAAGTTTCTTTAAAGACCAGATCATTTCTTACCTGTTTTATTTTTACTGGCACCCAATGACATAGTTTCAAACTGTAACTGAACATTCGCTAAACTTAATCTGTCCTGTATCCTGTTACGCGGCACTCCAGGTGGCAGCAACGCAGCCTGGGATGCTTCGAACGCAGCTCACTTCACAAGACAACACCAGGCGTGGTAAAGCTAGCAACAAATATGATTTTTATTCCTTGATCACAGTTATGTAAAAATCTAAAAGATTTAACACACATTGTTTCCTTTCCGCATAGGCTCTAAATTCCACCTCTGCCCTTTCCCACCATTCACATTATGTTACCACTTTCATGTTTATCTTAGAGTAAAATTTCTAGACTCTTTACATGACAGAAATTTGGAATATAAAATTGTGAACTGGATGGTTTTATTTCAAAATGCAGCTTGTGGGTGGGAATAGAAAAGGGTTTAATGTCTTCTTAAAAATTACACATGTACTCCCTCCTGAAATAACGGTCCTGCGTTGCTTTATGATCCACGTGGGGGAGAGCACCTCCCAGCAAGACACACCAGGCACCCATTTAGCAAAACATCTGCTGACCCCTGGAACTCACCAAGCAGATCCAGCATCGAATCAGAAAGAGAAGACAAGGTTTTAAATTTGCAGCATTTTGTATGTTAATATTTTATTTTCCCCTTATGGATCTCATATGTATTTATTTTTTTATGAGCATTTTGCTCCTTTTAACCTAGTAGCAGCACTGTGAAATATCACAGGCCTTTTAGTCAGTATTTCTCTAACAAGCCAACCAGGTACAAACAGAATTTTTATATCCGTTTGTAAATTTTAGTTGGGGGCAGTCGAGACAAGGAAAAATAAAAAGAAAAATACTACATTTGTGTGAGGTTTAATTCACGTCACTCGTACAATAGTGTGCTGTTGGCATGTGTCTCAATAAATAGGCTTCAAAAAGAAATTACTGCAGTGTAAAAATAGTTTCCCTGAATTCACGTGCTTTTTACTGTTCCCAGGTCTCAAAATGGCTTTTAAAACTATTTTTTCAGACTCGTAGAGCTATGTACCCCATGTGTGATAGGATATGTTTCTCCGTCCTGCTCTCTGGAGTGCGTGGAGTGAAGGGAGGCTGAGACAGCTTGGCACCATTCTAGTCTGAGAGAGGCCCAACTTGAGACATTCACCTTTGTTGCCAGAAAAAAAGGACCTGAGAAATTAAAGTGTCAAAAGAGGCTGGGGAGTTTAAGTCTGAGAAGAAAATCTACAAATTAACTAACTAACTAAATAAACCGAGATGTCCAATCTACTCATCCAACAGAGAATATTGTGCCCACCACACCAAGCACTGTTCTAGGCACCAGAGATCCAGCCCAGAACAAAGCCAGTGCTCCCGGGGGGCTACTGTGTGCAGATTATACTCTCTCAAGGACTTTCATTGCCATGATGCTCTCCAAATTATGCCCCTTTTTTCAGAATAAGCTTGCTCTGAAATTCTCAACACAGTGCGAGAGAAAGGGACCTCACAAAACATTCCGTCCCCATTATAGTTCAAAATCCTTTCCTCCAGGACTATGCTGTGGAGTTTCAATTTCTTAGTTGTATATATAACAACTGCGGTCTCCTCAGCTGACAAGCTCCCAAAGCACATGATGAAATGACCTCACCAGCTGGGGAGTGTGGATTCTGCAATATCAAGCAAAGGCAAACGCGTCCAGAGGTAGTAACTAAAGCCCCACTGTCTTCAAAGAGCGGGGGAAGAAGCGTGTCCAAGGGGAGCTGCTGTAGTCTGTGCTGCTTGTCTCGGCTCGCCCTTTCCGGGAGAGGCCCGTCACCAGCCACCAGCTCTTACTGCCCCCTGCTGGCGAGGTCTGAATTCAGTCCGCTTAAACTGTTCGTTTTCTCCAAGTGCTATTTTCCTAGACAAGTAAATAAATTCACTTGTTCACAGAACATAAAAATTTTTTAAACTTTTATATTAATGGGACTTAAAATTAACCACAAGAATGTCCCGCACCATTATTTCATTTCTTTAATTAAAAATATGTTCTGTCAGTGCTGGCAGCAGAGGACAGAAATGCTGCCCAGCCCACCTCAATGAGATTTGCTTTTTGCCAAATGGAAGGAGTTCTAAAGCAATCTCTAGGTAAAGAATGTTCAACAATTATTTATGCAGACTGCAGAGACAGAGGCAAAGTTAACCAGGATCAGAACAATGGAAAATAAAAAAATATGACAAAAAAAATGTTCTGTTACTACAAAAGCAATATGTGTTGGTTAAAGAAAAACAAATAAGCAAAAGGAAAACCAACATACCCACTTTTCCAGAAACAACCATTAAAACCTTCCAACCTTTCTTCTCTTTTCTGTAGGCATGCACCCTTATATTCTTTTATTTCCTTTTTTTTTTTAACAAAATGTGGTCCTATTGTACATGTTTTGAATATTGTTTTAAAAATATTTATATTATAAAGTTTGCTGAATGTAAGAAGAGTTTATCACTTAGGATATAGAATTTTTTTAGGGGTTGGGGGAGGGGCTCTGTCAGGAAATTATCTATAAATAAAGATTGTCTTGATTTGATCCAAAACATAAAACTTGAAGCTATTCTTGAACTAACATGGAAAAATAAAATGGCTGTTGTTTTAAAAAAAAATGATAGAAACATATTGTCGATAGGATATGAATTATTTTCTACAAACTGTTAACTGATGAGGGCATGGATAATACCTTCATGTTTCTGAAAAGTAATCTGTACATGGGTAATAAATAGAATATTATTTCTAACCAACAAAAAAAAATTTATATTAACAAATGTCCTTCCATACTGCCCATTTTTATGGCACCATATCTCATTATGTAAATGTACCATATTTTACTTAATCATTCTCCTCCTTCCACCAATAAAAGTATTACTAACAGCCCTGTGATAAACATACTTATAGCCACATCCATTCTTTCATTCGTAATTGGTCAACGTGTACTCTTAACTAAAGGCATTCTGAATTGGTGCTTTATGATTTTCCTCTCCCTTTATCATCAAAATGCAAAGTTAACAGAACCTCCTGGGGTGCCAGGGCCGCAGGATGACCACCAGGGTCTCCAGTTTTGACATGTTTCACAAGTCCATTTAGTTCCCATGGAAACAGGAAAGGTGAGAGAGACTGAGTTTTTCCCTAGAAAAGCACTTCCCTGCCTCTTCTCTGGCACATTCCCTCCCAAAGCCGCTTTGCTGTGGAAATCAAATTAGGAATGTGGTGAAGATGGTCGGTGAACACGGAGCAAAAGCAAAAAGTGGAGAAATGCTCTTAAGAGATGTTTCGCGTAGACTAGGAGAGAGCTTAGAAAATCGCCCCTTCAGTGTAGGTGAAGAATCCTTCGGATCACCTTCCTCCCTCCTTCCTAAGCCTTTCCAAGCCAAAGCTCGATGGTAAGGCAACTTGAATCAGCAGGCTGTGATTAGACTCTGCAGGTTTTAGATAAAAAGCTGGCCCAGGGGCCAGCCCCGTGGCCGAGGGGCTAGAGTTTGGTAGGCTCCCCTTCAGCGGCCCAGGTTCGCAGGTTCAGATCCCAGGCACAGACGTACTCCACTCATCAGCCATGCTGTGTTGGTGACCCACATACAAAGGAGAGAAAGATTGGCATAGATGTTAGCTTAGGACGAATCCTCCTCAGCAAAAAAAGAAAAGAAATCTTGCTGAAACATCTCACTTGTTAAGCAGCTTCAATTTAGAGTTTAGGTGTGCTTATACTATTTGAAGTGTAAGCCATGTTTTTAAAGAATGACTCATGATTTATTTTTGCCTGGGGATCACCAGGCCCAGTCCTTCTGAACACTCTGATGTGTTAATATTTATGTGGCCCAAGTCCTAAATACCTGATCACCCTCTGTAAGTTTAATCTTCAGCGTTAACCTTGATGACCCCTCAGCCCCCAGCACTGGGCCACCAGCAATGCGAGTCAGACTTTACCCAACAAGTTGTCTTAGGGGGATAGGAGAGCCTGGTGGCCTCTCTGGAGCACCTCCTAGTCTAGCCATGAGGCCTCCATTGCTCTTGCTGGAACTTACTGCTGGAAGGTCTGTTTTTCTGGCTTGTGGATAGGACCCTGGCTTCGAGGACACTGCCCTACCCCTCAGCCATCAGCCTGCTCCATCCTCAGCCTGGAGGGGTGACAGCTGTCATCTTATTGCCCCTTCTCAGCTAAATATCCTCCCCTTCCTCCTCTACGGGTCTCAGGAGTGCAGGGACAGGCATGAAAACTTATTTGTGCTTAACATATTCCTCAAGCCCGATGCTATGTACACTCATCTAAAAATAAAAAAATTTAATTCAAGCTCCCTTTTAAGGGCTAACTAAAGACTAATAGATGTCTGCACACTTTTCTAGGGTTTATAACATGTCCGCCCATATGACTCCATTGCCTCAACAATCCAGTTCAAGATGGACAAATTCTTATTTTTAATAGACACCACCATAAAATACAGCCTTTTTACAACTTTTCTATGGATGTCCTGGCTCTTTTTAAAGCATTTTAAGTGGCTTACCAAAAAATACATATAATAGAAATTTTAATAAAATCAGGACCAGGCAAAAATTAAAAAGTAGAGCAGAGTTAAGAACAGAAAGAAAATGGATCATTCAGCTTGGAGGCTTCTTAAAGCCAAAGTGAACAGGGATGCACAAGTTCTCATTGTCCACGGGATCAAGAGAACGATTATCCAGTGCTTGGCTCAGATATCTGTTCAGGGTACACGAGAGCCATCCTCAACAAGATTCTGATGCACGCAGCAACTGCTTTCAGAAAACAATTATTTTCCCCAGTAAAAAATGAAGACAGCCACTTCTGCCCTGGCACTTTAGCGTGGGTGGGCCTCCTGGTGAATCCCACCATAAGATATACAAACAAGTCACAACTCTAAGGCTGAAGTTACATTTGAGCTGGGTTTGAAGGACGAGTAGAAGATTGCCAGGTAGAGAAAAGAAAAAGGCCCCTCAGACAGGAGGAGCAGAAGGCTAACAGCTGAAGTCATGGAGACGGGCATGCTCACTTGATTCTTGCACTACTATGACTCTGAGAGCAGTGTGGATGAATAACCTGAGTGAGTAGTGACTCATGGCATGAAAATCTGTTGGGAGGCTGTTGGAATCTTCTGGAGAGGCAGGAATTGAGGATGTCCAGGCCCCTGGCTTGGGAAATGAGAAGTAACACATAATGGATGTACACACTTAGCGCAGAGACTGTTTCACACACTAGATGTTCAATAGCTCTTTCCTTTGCTCTAACCACAAACATTTCAAGAGGAAGACAAGAGTTCACTTTGAGGCATACGAAATTCGAGGCGTAGGTGGGTGTTCACGGGGTGCTGTCTAGCGCACACCCCTAGTCTAGAGCTGACCAAAGGCAAACCGATGAGATCTAGAAACCACAGGAATCTAGATCACGGAAGCTACGGGAGCAGGAGCGTGTTCCAGGAAGGCTGTAGTGGAGTCAATAGGACCACAGCCTGAACAGTAGAACTATTAGAAGGGAAAGGTGAAGGCAGAGGGAGAAACAGCAGGGACAGAAGAGTGTGGCAAGGGTCCAAGAGTGGACCAAAAAAAAAAAAAGAGTATTTTTCCAAAAAAGGCCAGCAAGAGGTCAGGAGGAAAAGGCTGCAAAGGAGCTACTGGATTTGACCATAAGGTGTTGGTGACCACATTAACATTCTAGCCAAGTAGTGCGGACAAAAGCCAGAAGACTCAAGGTGAAGGAGAGGATGCAAACTATCCTGAGCAGCATGACTTTGAGCAACAGACAGCAAGCAGCACTTAGGGAAAAAAGTGGGGTCAAGAGCAGGATATTCCTTCAAGAGATTTGAGCATGTTTTGCAGCTGAGGTGACAGTGGATTAGGAAATACCAAAAACCAACGCCGGTGTAATTCCAAGCCTGTGGGAGGAGGTGGTATTCAGTGAACAGATTAGCTTCAGTTTTCCTAACACTCATCTCAAAAAGGGGCCAATGAATGAAAAAATGGAAATGCCGAGTGCTGTAATCGAACAGCCACTTTCTCTAAACTGAATTAGGGAATTTCCCATAAAAGATCAAAGTTAAAATATAGAAGGTATGTTTAAAACATAATATGGTCTTTTTCTACTGCATTAACATTACCAGATATAGAATAGGGACTCATTTTGTTTGCTGAGTCGATTCTGATACAAGGAAACTAGAACTTTAAGCAAAAAAATCATTTTCCTTAGAAAAGCCAAATAGACCAGGTTGACATTTAATAGTAACAGATAATCCCAGGTTACACCAAGGGACCTATCCACGTGCCTATAAACGACATTAGCTCTAGAGCTTACATCTGAGGCCTTTCTCTCCACCACAGTGGATACTGTGCTGAGGACAACCAGCCTTTGGTGATATTAGAGCTTGCTATGTGTTAAAAGCAGATTTTCGAGGAAGCCTTAAGCCTGTAAACTCCCATGATGCAAAAAACAACTAGTGATACAAGTGAGCGTTCAGAACCAGACCAGATCTGGCTCAAGTTCCCAGCTTCAGAGCACGTGCCAATAACTCCATACCAAGACTGGCAAACTAGTGGAGGGCAATTCCCAGAACCTCAGCTGGTGATTTGCCAGAATTCCAACTTTAAGACTTCCGTTAGTCCTACCTGTCTCAAAACTTCATACTTGACACCAACATACCAAACTTGATCCAGGCTTGAAAGTCACGTGCAGCTTAACAACTCACTCGACATGGCATACAAGACGGCGGTCCCCTAAGATTAGCAGCACAGCTGAGGTGTGCAGTAGCCTATGTCATCTAGGTTTGTGCAAAGACACCGACGTTCCCATGACGAAATCACCTGACACATTTCTCAGAATGCACCTCCGTTAAACATGACTGTACATGAGTCACCATTCCTTCTCCCTGAGATCTTCAGGGACTAGAGAGCATTGAATTGGAGCCTATCTTGCTTCTGTGCCTAACATTTAGGTGATGACAATGGACACCCTGACCTTTCCCAATGTCATGTCCATAAGCACTCCTGGACATCACGTACTTTCTAGCGCCTGCAGGCTAAATGCAACCCCGCCCACCCCTGTACTTTTCTATTGACTTGTCCAGCTTTTGCCTTAATCCACTCACTGTCCAGCCACAGGATTCTAACTTATTAACTCACACTTGACTAGCCTCAGCCCCCTTCTCCAGGTTGTAGGCTGACCTACTCAGTCATGATAAATGTCCACACCCACAAAACCCTGGGCTGTCACCAATATATCACTGCAAGCCTATCTTTGCTTAGGCCACTCCGTTTTAATGGTCAACACCGAAGTTACTTACTGGTTCCGAGAGTAGGCTTTCATTTAGAAACCAGGAGGGGACCAACAGCACTCTTCCAGTTATTTTGCAATGAGTATCTTTTGCCACTAACAGGGACCCTTTTTTTCCTGCCCCAAATAAAAAATCAGAGATGAGGAACAAGAGTCAAGTTTTTTATTTGTTCATTTCTTGCACTTGAAGTACTCCTCGATGACATCCTTGGCCTGAGACTCTTTGCCATAGTCCTAAAAAAAAAAAAAATCATGTGACTTTTTACTAACATTTAGAAACTTCACTAAGTTGTTAGCACCTAATTATAACAAAGCTCTAAAAGGAAAATGCCTCCCCCATTATTAAAATTTCTTGTAGCCACTTTCAGGGACCTTAATGACTTCAATGTCTTTAAGGCTCGTAACATGGCTTTCCTATTGCCAGCTTTTTCTAAATTTCTGCAGAAACACATTCAGGTAAGCAGATTCATTGGCTGGCTTAATTATGGCTTATTTTCCTTTTCTGAAGGGCAGAGAACTGTTTTTAAGTCTGTTGAGAATCACTCAATTTCCCCCTTCAGAGTTTCTTGACTTATTTAACAATTTAGATTCAACACAAGGTTATGCATGATTACCCAGCAAACCTTCATCCCAGAGATGAGGCCACCTTCTGACTTACCTTCACCACCACACAACTGCAACCAACCACTTTCCGGGGTTTTCCCTCTCTGTCAATTTTACAGAGGCCTACCCATTCCCCCAGTTTCTTGTTGTCATCAACCTATTGGGGAGAAAAAAAAATCATCACCTTCCTAGTAGACATTCATGGTACAGACAGTAAACTAACCCACAAGGTAGCTGTAGTCAGACAGGGTGACATGGCAGTCTCCTCAGAGCAAGTCAGTAGAGGGAGCCAGCTGTCATCATGCACAGCACCAAGACCCCCCACAGCACTCTCCCCTGGTTTCGCCCTTCACCAACATCAAACGTAGCACTAAATCCTGCAGGAATAAAATGCTTCTGTAACTGGCTTTAACACAGCCAACAATGTCTAGTTTGTGTGATGCTTTTCACGCCTGCAGAAAGCAGCCAGCTCAATACCAAATCCGCTCTGGTGTGACAACAATCACTATGGATAGCATTAATCCAGACACATGATCCTAAGTGGCCCAACCGTCATTCAGCTATGGTGTCTAACAGTGAACATAAATCAGATTAGGTGGCTAACTTACCTTAATTAGGTTGATTTGGTGTTCAGCACAGAGGGCCTCCACCAACTTGACATACATAGGCTCATCGCAGTTGGACGCAAGCACACAAAGATGGGCCTGGCGCCTGCAATGCAAAATCCAACAGCAGGAGCTAAAGCTCAGGTATAAACCCGCCACTCGTGCACTTTACAAGGGAGTCATCTTTTCACTGGCTGCTCTCGCAAGACAAGCAGCACAACCGTCGGAGGAGACAACTGCTTCAGCTTGATGAAGCTGTTACAGAGCATGTCGTTTCACTATATTCATTACTCATGAATCATAAATTATTTGCATATAATTCATTCAAAAATTTGTGAATAAATAATCAAATTTTTAATTACTATATTTATTTAACTCTCCTATAGCAACACCAAGTCTTCAGCAACTCTTAAAAATAACAAATTATAAGTGGGAACTAGTTTACCAATTTGTGGCCAAAACAAAAACATGCCTTCTTGCAAGCCAGTCTTACACATCCCAAGACTGCTGTTATGTGAAGCACAAACTGCCAGATCAGAGCTGCTACCTGCTACAGGCCCAGAGGCTGAACTAGCATTGAGCAGCGCTGCTAAGCTACAAACAGCGCAGGGGATTCATACCGGGACCTGCCAAAGTACTTCCAGCAAGGAGTGCTGTTTCCATTGGATGCAACTGCCCAGTCTACACCAAAGTGAACTGAACTGACTTCAACTTCTCTTAGAAATCCTTCAAGTGCATTCAAATTCAGCTCTGTAGTTAAGGCATGCAGTTGTTTTGCTAATGTAACCAGCTCAAAGACTAAACCAAATATATTGACAAATATTCCACACACACGTTGATTTCTTCAGCTACCACACTTACTAAATCGTATACAATTACACATGCTTCTACAACAAACATTAACTAAAAACTCCATTAACTAATGGTTCAGTTCTGCAAACTGCTAAATGAAGGTTCCTATCTGTCCTTTAGATACCGTGAAATTAGCCCCGTAATCTACAGGTCGGTCAGACTCTTAGGTTTCACTCATAAAGGGAGTGAAGGGGTATCCGACAATTTAAGTCATCATCCAAACACTGTAGTTTTCGTCTGATTAAGACTCAAGCGCTCATCCCCACTCCAAACATAAACCCACCGACTCTCAGTGGGCTACACAGATCTGAGTTCTGATACCTTTTCCTCGGTTTCCTGTAGAACCGATGCCCTTCAGAACTCTTGTCCTAACACCATGAAGGTCACGCTTTCTTCCCTCGGCTGCGGTTTTGTTCCGGTTCCAACAACCCACAGTATTGAGACTGATACACGTACTTGTCTAGGGCTTTGGCAGCTTCGCGGATTCCCCGTGCCAGGCCGTCGTGGATGAGGGCGGTCTTCAGCACCTCTTGTAAGGCGGTATTAACGTCCATTACACCTCCAGCAGCGATGCTGCAACCAAGAGCGCAGGCCCGCCTTCATCCCCCGCCCGCTGCCCGGGACCCGCCGTCACCGGGGCGCTCCGGCAGGTGCGCTCGGGGCGCCCCGGGGCCCGCGCCCCACCCGCACCACGACCCCGGCCCCGGGCTCACCCTTCCTCGGCCATGGCGGTGGGTTACGGGTGGAGCCGAATCTTGAACGCACTGAAACACAAACAAGTCATCGGGCGTCACCACAACTCAGTCTACGCCCTGACGCTCATCGCCAGCCCCAGCCAAGCACGCCGCGCCGGAACCCGCACCGCCACGCTCGCCCGACCCCACTCACCGCGCGCCTCCGCCTCCGCGCGACTCGGCGGCGGCAGGGAAAGAGGCCGGAGACGCCCGCAAGACCGTATTTAAGGGCGTTCCAGGACCCCTAGGCGCATGTGCACGCCCCTCCATGAAAGAGGTGGCTGTGGTGGTGCCGGGCCTCGAGGAGGTCTGTTTCCGCATTGAGGCGGTTCTGAGACGACGGTCCTGACAGCCTGCTGACTCCGCTCCGCCCGTCTCTCGCACGCGCAACAGGCACCAACGCGGGCAGCCTGCAGCGGCGCTCCCCGCCGGGGCGGGGCCAGCGGGGGCCCGGAGGACCCCCTCTACGGAGCGCGAGAAGGGTCAAGCGCGCCAGTCCGCGTGGTCCTGTGGCGCCGCGGGAGCCCTAGCTGCCTCCCACCCCTGGGTTTAACCCTGCTCGCTCCGTGTTGTAATTCTTGCCGACCCCACGAGCTGGGCCCTCCTGAGCGACACGCTCTCTCCCCTCGCCTCTTAGTCACTCCCAGTGTCCGCGAATGTGCCACTCTCTGGGTGACCCTCATCTGTGTGTCTGTGTTCACAAAACGAAAGCCAACGCGTTTCACAACTTGTAAGCACATCGCAAATTCCGCTTTCCCGCGTCGTGTTAGTAAAGTGGAACCTCAGCCAGGGGGTTGGTTCTAAATGAAGGTTTTTTTTTTTTTTCTTTTTTAACGCTAGATTGTCCCCTGCATTCGTGATCCCGCGCAAATCGGGATTCGACAGGTGCATTTACAACACCTGCAGTGTGCCAGACCCAGGGATGGGGTCTGGGAAGAGGAGATGAAAACGTAGCCTTCGAGGAATGCGGCATTGATTTCGCCCTCCAGCACTGGCGGAGTCAGTGGAATCCAAAAACCCTGAAACTCTGACTTGCCCAGGAGGCAGCATTTTGAGTTTTGCAGATTAGCCACTCTCACAGCCCTATTTCCAACGCAAACACATGGTATACACCTGAGTATAATCAGTACATACAGTCCTTCTCCTGTTGTAACTTCCTCTCCTGACAAGTCGCCGAGCCAGTCAGCAATTCTTAAGGGTTTGCTAGGTGTCAGCGCTGGGCATCCAGGGAACAGCGAACAGATGATGTCATGCTGCGAAGGAAACACTAAAAATGGGTAACCTGGTAAGAGTGCAAGGGACGATTAACCAGAATAGACATGGACTCGGATTTTAATAAATTAAGTTCATTTTTTAGCTTTCCAAATGCTTCCAAATTTTCTTCTTAAAAGTTTTGAATCTGCTTCTTTCCATCTAGATCTCATCCTAAAAAGTTGTTCACTTAATTAGTTGTTCATTTAAGTAACTATTGAGTTTTTGCTTTAAAAAAAAACCTGCAAAATTTATAAAGATAATAAAAGTTATTGTACTTGCTCTCATGTTGGTGGTGGGATTAGGATTTGAGCCAAAGACCGGAGCACCTAAAGACCACAGGGGAGGGACAAAATGGCTCTGGGTTAATGAGTGGGGATCATGAGGAAAGGTAAGGGAAGGACTTTTGGCCTGTGGCAGCTTTTGAAATCGGCTGAAAAAAGAAAAAAGGATTCCAAATGGAGGGTGGGAGGAGAGGAGAGGGTATTCTAATTGGAGGAAAAAGTGAGGGCCAAGGTGTGGATGCCTCCTTGTCTTTTTTGAAATTTACCTTAACACATTTGTATTTTTGAAAGAAAATGTGGCAAATACTGTTTCAGCAAATTTCTCATCTAAAATTAATAAAATTAATATGATAACCATATTAGTAGATTTCTAACCCTACTCCCCCCAAAAAAATCTTAGGGAGGAGGCAGGGAATTTGGTAAAGACTTGGGAAACATCAATGGGGAAAATAATCATTGCCAAACAGCATATTTATATAGAGAAAATGATTACATATCTTTTAGCCTGTGCCATGGTTCCCAGTAGTACCAACCAACTCGGACTTGGTTTCTGTCTTCTAAGCAGCTTGTAATCTAGTCTGTAGACTCAAGTATCATGGACCTATGCCTTAATATTTCATCTTAATAAATGCCTTTTCTGTCAGTTGCAAACCTCGCTTCTTAGAACTGGAGCTACATTTTTTTGAAGTCCTAGTTATATAACTGGTTCTAATCCCAGGAACGAAGTTCGAGGGCACACTGGCGATTCAAGGATTCTTTTTTTTTTTGTGAGGACGATCACCCCTGAGCTAACACCCATGCCAATCCTCCTCTTTTTGCTGAGGAAGACCGGCCCTGAGCTAACATCTATTGCTAATCCTCCTCTTTTTTTTCCCCTTTTTCTCCGCAAAGCCCCAGTAGATAGTTGTATGTCGTAGTTGCACATCCTGCTAGTTGCTGTATGTGGGACGCGGCCTCACCATGGCCTGACAAGCAGTGTGTGGGTGCGTGCCCGGGATCCGAACTCCGGGCCGCCAGTAGCGGAGCGAGCGCACTTAACCGCTAAGCCATGGGGCTGGCCCCTCAAGGATTCTTTAATATAGATTCTCCTAGTTCTCTCGTTTAAGGTTACCTCCTCTCAATTTTAGATATTGCCAAAGGTGGAAGACAATACTAAATAGAGGCTACTGGCTACAGTCACTCTTATACCAGCAGATTATAGTACTTACATAATGTATGCAAATGTCCATCTGAAATACATATGAAAAATAAATGAATTCTAAAGTTTGTTTTAGAAACAATAATGATAGTAATAGGTAATTTTGTTTAGCACTTTCTATATGCCGGTTAATGTGCTAAATTATTCTCATATATTTTCTCCCTTGATGGTCATTGAGACCTATGTGGTGGTGATGGTATTAGCCCCCTTTAACAGGGAAGGAAAACGAGGCTTAGAGAGTTGCCCAAGATCACACAGCTAGTCAATATGGAAGCTGGTATTTGAGCCCAGTGGACTTCAAAGCTCATGCTTCCAGCCCTTCAGCCATTTGGATAATTGCCCAAATGTGGGAAGGAGATCACTGAGAATTCAAAGATAACTCTTTACATCTCGCTTGTGGCAATAATATAACTAGTTCTACCTCATTGTGCTAAAAAGTTGCATAGATGGAGATGGAATATTGCAGTGTTAGGCAGAAAAAGAGCAGTTGAAATTTGGGTTTCTGAATCGTCTAAGTGTAGATGTTATATTAGTTTGCTAGGGCTGCCATAACAAACTATCACACACTGGGTGGCTTAAACAACAGAAAGTTACTGTCTCACAGTTTTGAAGGCAGGAAGTCTGAAATCCCAAGCGTCTGCAGGCTTGGTTCCTTCCAAGGCTGTGGGGGAGAGTCTGTTCCGTGCCTAGCTTCTGGAGGTTCGCCAGCAATCTTGGTGTTCCTTTGCTTGTGGCAGCATAGCTCCAATCTTCATGTGACATTCTGCCTGTGTGCACGTCTGCCTCCGTGTGCAAATTTTTCCTATCTTATAAGGATACCAGTGGTATTGGATTAGGGGCCCACCCTACTCCAGTATGACCTCCTCTTAACTAATTACATCTACAACAACCCTGTTTCCAAATAAGGTCTCATTATGAGGTGCTAGGAGTTAGGACTTCAACATATATATTTTGGGGGAACACAATTTAACCCATTACAGATGTCAAAGAAGGAAGCAATGTACAACAGATTAAATCATAGAAAGGATCTTTGAGTTGAACTGTAAAAAATTTATTTGGAAGACCAGAGCTGGGAAGGGCAGCTGGGCCAGGGCACATTAAAGATTTTATACCTTGGAGGGGGGCGCCCAGCTGGGCTGAGTTCAAATTCCAGCTCACTTGGTGGCCTTTGGCAAATTACTTACTTTTTTGAATCAGTAAAATGGTGATAATACTATAATATTGTTGTGAGGATTAAATAAAATTGAATCCTCATTTAAAGTGTTTATCACTGGGTCTGTGAAGTAGTTATTTCCCTTATAAAAGAACTTCATATGAAAATATATGGAAAGGGTCTTAAATAATACCTTTCTTCTGCCCTAAACCACCCAGCACTTAGTACAATGACTTGCATATTGGAGCCACTAAACTAATCTGCACTGAATGAATTCATCAGGTAAAATAAGATTAAAGAAGCATCTAGGTGGGGATGGCCCAGTGGCGCAGTGGTTAAATGCGCGCTTCTGTGGCCTGGGGTTCGTGGGTTCCGATCCTGGGCATGCACCACTCACCCACCGCTTGTCAACCCATGCTGTGGCAGCGTCCCATATAAAGTAGAGGAAGATGGGCACGGATGTTAGCTCTGGGCCAATCTTCCTCAGCAAAAAGAGGAGGATTGGCATTGGATGTTAGCTCAGGGCTGATCTTCCTCACCAAAAAAAAAAAGAAGCATCTGGGTAGATGGCATACTTACAGAAAGGCCATGCTGAGAACTACTGTCATAAGCATCCCAGAAATCCACTTTTAATTTGAAAACTTTAAAAAATGTCCCTACTTCAAACCATCATGCTGTATGCATTAAACTTATACAGTGATGTATGTCAATTATTTCTCAATAAAACTGGGGGAAAAAAATGTCCCTACCTTTGGGGGTAAAAATTAATATAATGGATGGAAATGGGAGCTAAGAAATAGGAGAAAACTCAAAAAATATTATCCTGCTGCAGCTCAGGAACATATAGGGCTGGCCTTGGCTTATGTAGCATGTAGTTTTAAACATACTGAAGAAAAATAGTGGTAGCCGAAGAACAGTTTGGGCCAAGGAAGGTAGAATCCTATCATATCAAGGAAAGACTCAAAGGAGAAAGAAAGAGAACTTGGTAAGAGGGAAGAGAATAACAAAGAAAATAAGAAAGCAGATGAATAAGAGTGGAATAGATTGATAAAGGCTATAGTTGCTAGCTTGTAAAGTTAATATGTAAGGACTTTAATTGGAAAACCCAGTTTATTAAGGGGAAAAAAAAAGTTATGTGGGAGAAGGAGGCTAGATTATTGTATAGCCAAGTATGAAGCCTATGTCAATACCTTATATATTTTGAGGGTTTTGTGTAATTCTCTTCTAAGTTTTCGTAAGTCTTACTAAGAATGTTTCCTCAGCCCTTGTTTTTATTGCTATCAGATTCTAGTCAGAGCTGTCTGGGTGCTATAGCTGCTCGCTACAGGGCTCATTCAGAATTCGTGGGAACTAAACATACTGAGGAAGATAATTAGAGATAGTACTTCAAGTTTATGAATAAACTAATTATAAACCAGCCACACAGGCCATTTACAAATGAAATAAAGAGTAGTGGCCAATAGAGCAAACCCTAAATTAACATTAAATTTGTTCACCTGGGGTACAAGGAGGACCTGAATGTGTAGGACTCCAGACCCCAATGCTGGAGACTGGGTCTGCTGTTTTCTGTGTAACGTTTCTTTGAAAAATGAGTCCTGATGCACGAACGTGTTTGATAACTGCAGTTCTTATTAGAGAATCATTGGAATGAAACCAAGACCACTCCTGTCCTTAGACCTACAGTACATTAAAGGAAAAGAGAGTCCTGTCATGTAACTGGTTCTAACCCCAACAATGAAGGTAAAGGGCAGACTGGTGGTTCAAGGATTCTTTGTACAAATTTCCTCTACCATCTTCTGACTCTGTCACCTTGGGCAGAGCACACCTAGTCTTTGGGCCTCAAGAACTTCATCTGCAAAATGAAGTAGGAGTTGAATGAGGTGCTCTTAAACACTCTTTCAGTTTGAACATTCTGTGTCATCATTTTGAAACAATAATTTTAACTTTCAGTAAATGTTGAATATCTACAAGGTCTGCCATATTCATTTTCTGATATCATATAGCTTCAGCCCATGACACTGGGCTGTAGCTGATGCCAGCTTCCCTCCTCTGTCTCCAGGTTACAGATGATCTCTATTTGTAAACGAGTTGTGGCTTTTTTATATTAGGACAAGTAAGCATGTTCACTGTAGAGAATTTGGATAATACTGTATCAATTATAGTTCTTTGCATGCAACAGAATGACCTATGGCCAACATAAAACAAAAGAATGAATTTACTGGAAAACTGTTGGATGGCTCAGAGAATAAAAGAGTTTGCTGTGCAATCAGATTTGGGGAATGGTAGGAAAAGGATGGTTCCAGGAATCTTGGTCACGGGAACTCATGAAAAATCTCTTAAGGCAGTACTTCTCAAACTATCTGACTGTCTGACTATCTGAGGATTTTTCGCCCAATTCATCACAGATTATTAACTAATAAAATACAAGTATTAATTACTGGAGGTTCTGCAAGACTAACCATCTTGAAGATAACAAATGTAAGTCTAAAAATTTTTAGAACAACTACCTGAAGACACTGGAGGATCTCCATTCTCACCACTTCTGCTCAACTTTTTACTGCAATAAAGTGCAATAAAGTAAGTGAAAAATAAAAGCATAAATTTCAGAAAGGAAGAAGTAAAACTTGTTCATAGATGACATGATTGTTTATGTAGAAAATCTAAAAGAATCTATAAAACGACTATTAGAACTAATGAGAGAATTAGCAAAGTTGCAAGATATAAGATTAATATAAAAATTAATTTACTTTTATATATAATCAGCAGGTGATTGGAAATTTAAATGTAAAAAATCCCACTTTAATAATTTCTAAAACTAAGATATTTAGGAATAAATTTGACATAAGGCATGTAATACCTCTACAATGAAAGCTGCAAAACATTTCTGAAAGAAATTGAGAAGATCTACATAAATGGAGAGATGTACTATGTTCATGGATTAAAAGACTCAATGTCTGTTGGACGTCAGCTCTCCCTAAATTGATCTATAGAGTCACAAAATCCCAATAGAAATCCCACCAAGTTTTTTGGAGAAAATGAGAGTTGATTCTAACATTTCTATGGAAATTCAAAGGACCCAGAATATTCAGCCTGCTCTTGAAAAAGAACAAAGTTGGAGAATTTTCACTACCTGACTTCAAACACACCAGCTCTTGACATGTGATGGAAGCAAGTGAGGGGAAGAAGCTGGCACCACCTAACATCCCTCTGGCGAGGGTGGCAACATTTCGGGGGAGCAGGGACGAGGCTCTCACTACGTGTCTTGTGCCTGCCTCCAGTGGTGTTGGCAGCACATGCTGCAGATGTGGGATATGGACTGGACCACTTCTGTGCTGTGACTGACGTTAGGCACGTAGCCTCTAAGCAGTGTGTATGGTCCTCCTGATGATTCTATGAGCCACCTAATGATCTATGATAAATTCATTTTCTGCTTAAATTAGCAAAAGTTGTCTCTTTTAATAGCAACAGGGAACCCTGATTGATACAAATGCTAGGAAGAAAAATAAAGAGGGATGAAGGGACAGAGGCTTATGGGATAAGAACGAACTTCTCTGAGGAGGTGGCGTTTGAACAGAGACCGTATTACGCCCCTTAAGTTTGTCAAGACAAATTGTTCCATATGTGTATATATGTCTGGATGAGCATACAGAAATATGCATAGATAACTGTGTGAGGCTGATAATGGTTCCCAAAGATATGTCCACATCCTAATCCCTGGAACTTGTAAATGTTACCTTATTTGAAAAAAAGACTCTGTGTCCATGTGATCAAGATCTTGAGATGACAAGATCATTTTGGATTTTGGCTCAGGGAAATTGATGCTGAACTTGATACCGCTCAAGACAAGGTTGACATAAGGGAAGCCATACTGTAGAAAAGAAACCCTATTGTAACTTTGAATGACCTCTGATTAACTAGCCCAGACATGCTATGTGGATTTTATGGCCCCTCCCAGCTGCTATAAGTTGATAACTTTGTTCTCTTGAGTTCTTCAGGAAGGTGATGACCCCCCGCCCCGGGCAGAGAGTCTGTGCTGACAGCTGTCATCGAGGACAACTGGAAGACCAGGATAGAGGGCATTGCTCTGGTCTCTGCTGCATATCCAGTAAAACCAAAGACTGTCAGGAACTAAGACCGGATGTCTGCCCCCACCTGGAGGTCAGAAGGGTGCCCCCACCCAGAGACCAGCTGCCTCCCCGACCCGGAGACCAGCCCCGTATATAACTGGCCTGTAGTCTTTGTTCTGTAAGATGGTTCTTTGAGACGTTAGTCGGCCATCTTCCCCCTTGCTAGCAAGCTGTAATAAACTGCCCTTTCTCTGCCACCGTCTTGCCTCTTGATGATTGGCTTTTGTCTCTCGGTGAGTAGATCATGCCCTTTGTGCGGTAATAAACTTCTGGCCTGCAGGCCTGTGTTGTTTTAAGCTACCAAGTTTGTGGTAATTTGCTGCAGCAGCCACAGAAAAATAATACCACAATATATTCAACCGTAACACTGATGATCTGGAGGGAGGGTGGGAGGTAGAGGTTAGAAGCAGAGAGAAAGCTAGGATTATGAACATATATGTCACAATACCCTTACTGTAAATTGAAGTAGATGGAGCGAAAAGAGAGAGTGATGATAAAATCGAAGATAAAAAAAATAATAAATAAGAGGACCAGTCTAGGTAACCCAACATCTGCATAAAGAGCAGTCCAGAATGAGAGAACGAAAAAAGGGAAGTAATCACCAAAGAAATAATTCAAGAAAGTTCTCCTCTGCAGTTGATGTTAGATTGGAGACAGAATGTCGAGTAAAATGAGATTGGAGAAGCTGGCAGGCATTCGATCGTAAAGGTTCTGGAAGGCCGCTTAAAGGAACCTTTGCTGGAACTAATCCTTCTGTTTAGAATGGCTCTAAAGGCTCTCCTTACCTACCTGCCCACCAGGAACTTTTACAGAACCTTCAAGACCCGAGGTAACATCACTTCCTCAGGAAGCCATCCTGGACTCATTTAGCCAAAGTAAACACTTCTTCCAATATGTTTCTATTATAGAACTCATTGAATTATAATAAATTATTAATCGGTGTCTGTTTTATCTGCTAGAGGGAGGTATGCTACTCGAGGGCAGAGGCTGGATGGGCCTCATTCACAATGCCTGACTGGCACAAGGTGGTAACTCGGTAGATTTGTTTTGCCTTGGCCCCACATCAAGAAACTCCCACTCCTCAAACTTGAACCCTTCCCAAAGAGTAAATAAGGTGAAGATAAGTGAAGCCTCTATCTTTTCGCGCCAGAAAATTGTGAGGGTGAGAGTAAGGCAGCAGCCTTCACGATGGCGTGCCCAGCACTTCACACACCTTCTCACCAGTCTCACAGCCACCCTACCGGGTCGGCGTTCGAAGCCCACTCGCGCAGGTGGGAAACTGACGGTATCGCCCCAAGTCACAGTGTGTAAGCGCCCGGGAGTGAGACGCAGGCGTCTGCCTGCAGAGGTCGCGCTCCCGCCGCTCCGCCCTGCTTCCTCAACATTCGCTATGATTCCCGCAGTTTTCTACTCCAGCGGCTTCCCGTCAGTGCATTCAGTCCCGGTTTACTAACGTCGAGCTTCAGTGATGACAGACACTGCATCATTTACCCACTGCGAAAAAGAACTCACTCTTAAAAAAAGAGTCGGTCTGAGCCTCCCTTTCTAATTCACACGTGTCATTCGGTGTAGGTGCGCCCTCCCATTTCTGTGTCTACATAAGCTTCCTTTCTTCCCTTTAGTAGGAATAAACTGTACTCATTTTAAGGGAGGGGCTTCAACTACATGGACTATAGACTCGCGCCCCGCCGCCCCCCCTGTTTTTTAATCCTCCTACAGAATGGAAAAGGAGGCGGCGGAGTATAATAAAAGTCTGTGTCTTTAAAAAGCAAAGGGCCCCGCCCCCGCCGCGCCCCGCCCCTCCCCGCCGGCCCCCCGGGGCGCCGCTGCTCCCCGTGGCTGCCCGCGGGCACGGGATGCTGGAGCCCCGCTGACCGTCGCCGCCCGCGGGGCCGAGGGCGCGGCCGAGCCCGCGCGCCTGGAGCGGAGCGGCGGCATGGACGCGCCGGGGGACCCCGAGGGCCCGCGCCCCCCAGCAGGTGACCGGGAGCCGCGCGGCGACCGCCCGGGGGGCTGGGGTGGGCCGTGGTTTGGCTTGTGTCGAGAGGCCTGGCGGTGGGGTCCGGGTCAGCGGCTCTCTCCTCTCTGGAAGGGGCTAAAGTGCGGTCCGAAGGCCCTTTCCTGAGCCCTGCGTTTCAGGACTGTGCGTGCGTGTCAGCATGCCTTCAAATGAGACAGCCGTGGCACGGACGGGAACGTGACACCTCGACACCTGCTGTCCACTGCCGACCTCCTTTTAGCTTTCTCTCAGTTCCCTTCCTCATCCAGCCAGAATTTGACAGAGATTCTTAAGACTTCCTCATGTTGCACAGATTTCTTTTTCCTGGACTGCTGTGGCAACCTCTGAAAAATAGAGCAAATCAAATATATTTGTCTTACTTAAATTTCTTTTTTCTCCAAACCGTTTAACTTAAAAATAGCTGATAGATTTTCTGGATGTTTGAAACTGAGTAATTGATCTGGTGTCTTTAAGTTAAATGAAAACTTAGTCCTGGGTAAAAGTATTAAATTAATCGATGCAAAAGACCAGTAATCAGTGTAAAACATGTATTGATTTACGGGTTTGTGGGACTTCTCTTTCCAGGAGCACACCATCTAAGTATTCTCCTGCTTACACTTCCCTTTCAACTGCCCTAGAGTGCTAACTCAACAGCTTACATGATGTGCGTAAGACATTATTGAGTGCATGTAGCGTGTGAAGCTAGTAACTTACGAAATTACATTATACTTCAGAGAGCTGTGCCCTTGGGAGATCACCCTGTTCCCTCGGCCTTCTTGAAAGAAAGGTGAAGGAAATAGGTCTTGTGGTGAAGGCAAACAGATCAGATGGTTTGATAAATTCTGCACTGAAATTCTAATAAGGAATTGTATGTAAATGAAAATGATATGTTTTCAAAATTGCAGTGATGGACAAGGATTGTGTTACATTTGATCAAATGTGCTATATTCAAATTAGCCTTTATCTCAGCAAATGTTATCTTCAGATTGCATCCTCTGTGCACAGCAGTGACATCTGTGTGCCTCGATCAGTGGTGCCAATTACATGCCTGTTTGCGTTCAAGGTGATGGCTCCGCAGGAAGTGCACAAGAGACACCCCGGCGGCTTTCGAGAGAACAGCTTTTTGTACTGATATCCACAGCCTCCCTTAACTTGGGTTCCATGATGTTCTATTCTATCCTTGGACCCTTTTTCCCAAAGGAGGTGAGACATTTTTGTATCCTTTTGAACTCTTAATTTTTAAAAAAGCCTTTTGAAATATTTCATTTTACGGTATGTAAAATGTAAAAATCTGCATATAGTGAAGATGATATATAGAACTTCAACAAACAGAAGACTTCTTACAGAATATTTGATACTAGAAAAGAATCGTCAGAAAGAACATCATCTTGGGAGATAATTTGCCTAAATATAATTGCCCTTCTGAGGATTACTTTTCTTACCATTCGGTTCGATTAATCTTTATTTAGTTTCTGCAACTGAAAAAAAAGGGAGTGCTCTGAATAACTGAGATTTTAGTGTTACTGCAAAAGATCTATGTTAAGACAGTAACTCTGTTTCCTGGAGTTTTTGGTTTGTCAATATTTTGGAATTAGGAAGACACAGCCCACTAAATTCCCTTTTCTGACTTGAATTTCTTTATGGAATCTAGTGGCAATGTTTGTGCCAAGGTGGAATTCTGATAAATATTGGTGAGTTTCTTCTAATCATAACCTTTTATATGGTGTTAGGGTCTATTGATAATGGCACAGACCCAAAGGAAATAACCCCTAGAGAATCCACCTGGAATCTGGAGGTCCATGGGCTATAGTGCGGAGGGAATGGTACTGGCTTGGTGGAGTGGGGATAATGTGCCATATGTTTTCCGTGGTGCTCTCTGCCCAAGCCTTCACTCACAAGCACTGGCCCCTCAGTCCTCTGACTGCTTTGATAACATGTAGTCCTTCATTCTGTGTGCTACAAAAGAGGATAAAAATGGCCTCTGTGCTAAAGCGACAGCATGACTGGACCCATGCAGTGCTTTTTCATTTTCAGGGTACTTTCCCCCACATCTCTCCCATTTGGTGTCTGCAGCAACTCCATGAGAGAGGCGGGGCGGTGGGAATCTATTTCATCAAGTTGCAGATGAGGAAATAGACTCAGAAGCTAAGTGTCTGGCCCCATTCACTTGTGTTTACTGAATGGGAGTGGGAGGTTTAAGGACTTCCTGCTCTAGAGTATGCTTGGCTTTGGATGTGGTAGGGCAGAGAAAAGATCAGGAAGATGTCCCTCTCTTGTCTGTCCATTGGGAATGAAAAAATACGAAAAAAAAAGTTGCAGAGTATTTGGACAGTCTTCAAGAAAAGCATGTCCAAAATGTTATGAGACTCTGGAGAAAGGAGAAGGGGTGGTACTGACGGGGACTTGGCAGGATAGGGCTAAGGTGGGTCTTGAGAAGTCGTACTTCTCAAGGTGGACGACAGAGGCAAGGCTGTTGTAGGAAACAGCTGGAGTTGGATATGGGATTAGCAAAGTAAATGGCATGTTCTTGGGGAACAGCAGACGACTTGATGTGACTCGGGCCTCCAGTGGGGTGAGGTCTGAGAGGAGGCAGAGATCTGATGAGGCAGGTTGGAGCTAGAATGCAAAGGTCCTTCCATGCATGCCACAGATGTCATCAGTGAGAAGTCATCAGAGGTGTTTGGGCAAGACAGAGTAGCCCGACCAGATTTGGGTTTTGGAAAGAAATAATGTTGGGTGGGAGCCTGTGTAATTAAGATGGAGAAGAACTGGAATAAGTGAACCGACCAGTTAGAAGGGCATTTCCTGGCTCAGCTGGAACTCAGTGAGTGCAGCTAATGTGTGTTCCCTCCTAGTGGAACAGACACAAACTTAAACCAGGTTGCGGGTGTGTTTTTTAAGTTTTTGATTTAGTGTTTTGCTTACAGGAGGGAAGTTGAAGCAAGGAAGACAGAGGCAGGAGAGAGAACAATCTAACTTTGGAAGGCATAAATATGAAGATGGGCTCCTCCTTTTCATGTCTTATTAAAGCCATATGATTGACAAATGCACCTGCAAACTTACCCTTCCTCCTGCGTGCTCTGTCACTCTTCCTATTAGCTAGAGTGTTACAGGCAAAGGAAAAACAAGGCCCTTCTTCTTAAATTCTGGTGCAGGATTCCTGTTTCTACTCATCCTTTTTCTGGCACCCCCTCCTTTATCAGAGGATTACATGTGAACTTGCTTTTCATAGCTGTTCTTGCTTTCCTAATGTGAAGCAAGATCCGCGTTCCAAAAGTGATACTCAGCTGCTGCTGTGGTGTGTGATTCTGGGACATCTTAAGTCACCATCCTGCTTCCATGGGATGTGGGAACGTGCAGAGATGGAGACTGTCATGGCTGCAGTGACCACGTGACCTTTGCAAGTCTGCATCCTCCTCTGTAAAGTGGGGCCAGCTAAAAATGCATCCCTTGTTTAAGTGTTGTTAGAAACTGTGTAAAACAGCACTTAATAGAGATTCTGGCTTTTAGTGAGGGTTCCGTAAATGTTAGTTGCTATAACTATTATATATTTCCTACCAGAATCTAGAATTAAATACTGATCAGATTAAGTAAAGAACATAGATAATGTGACCTGACCAGTGAGTGTTCTTTCTATATCTTAATTGACTCCTTTGATAATACCTTCCCTTTGAGCTACCTGTTTTAGTTTGCTGGGGCTGCCATAGCAAAGTACCACAAACTGGGTGGCTTAAACCACAGAAATTTATTGTCTCGCAATTTGGGAAGCTATAAGTCTAGGATCAAGGTGTCGGCAGGGTTGGTTCCTTCTGAGGGCTGTGAGGGAGAATCTGTTCCAGGCCTCTCTCCTTGGCTTGTAAATGGCTGACTTCTCCCTGTGTCTTTTCACATCATCTTCCATCTGTGTGTGTCTCTGTGTCCAAATTTCTCCTTTTCATAAAGATACAAGTTGTGTTGGATTAGGCCTCACTTAATGACATCATCTTAGCTTGATTACCCCTGCAAAGGCTCTGTCTCCAAGTAAGGTCACATTCTGAGCTACTGGGAGTTAGGACTTCAACATATGAAGTTTGGGGGACACAATTAAACCCCTAACTCTACCTGACCTTTGTGTCATAGAAGTGTAGACTTCATGTTCCAGTCTACAAACACCATAACCTTGTGCTAGGATGCCACTAAAGGTATCTTTATAATGAGATCTCTCTTGTCACCACACCATTCTCTCATGTGGTTCTTAGCAATGGAAGGGGAACGGCTAATTCTAAACGGGCTTAAATCTTGCCTAAGCAGTTCCTACAGTGCTGTAGGTTCAACCTCTGTGCTTCCTCCCACCACCAGGCACTTAGGGACCACATTTCATTTTGGGCGGTGGGGGGAGGGGGCTTCCTAAAGTTTAGCCGAGAACAATAGAGTTCACCTATCTAGCTTCCTGTGGTATTGTGCTATGAGAAATGTAGAGTTTATTTAAAAAGACGTAGTCTGACGTGAACAGAACAAATTTGAAAAAGACAAGGATTGAATGATGATAGTAACTTTACATAGGAGTAAATTTTTATCTTAAAATTATAGTTAGGGAGAAAAGGTAAAGAAATGCGATTATGGCTGTTGTAGAGAATGGATTTTGAAAGGTGTGGGGTGTGTGTGGGCGTGCGCATGCATTTCTGTATTAAGAGTAAAGTTATCTGTGAAAGAGCTGAGGCTCTGGTGAAAGGATGAATCTAAATTGGATCTTCTGACCGTGAATGTTCCCTGCTGGCTCCTGGGTCCAAGGCCTGACACATGGAAGGAGCTCAGTATATGACCGGTGACTGCCTGAGAGGACGGGGAATTGTGTATTTCACGCTTTGCACTTCATAGTGTGCCAACTGGCCAATCCTATCTTAACAAAATTAAACTCGTATTTTAACTCCTTAAGTGGCTACAGCTACAACCTGATGTAAGAATCTACTATATTTCCAGGGTTTAAAAAGTGTTTCAAACCTTATATCTTTGTATGGGAATTCAGTTGTACATCATGACTAATAGTAGCATTTGAAGTTCAAAAGAAGTGATTTAGAATAAATACTACGTCATCTGGAGCAAATTGAGGAGCTCACTGACAGAATAGGCTATGAACATTCATAGATATCATTGATGGGTGATAAACTGCTCTTGTGTTTCAGGAGCACGTGGAATGTGGGAGCAGGAGGGCATCCTTCATCTGTATTGTTGATGTCAGGAAAGAAAACCGTCTTCTCCAGATCGTCAGGTAGTCAGTATTGATGTTGGAAACAGAAAACTAGACTGAATGGGCCGCAGTGTGACTCATATACCAGCTCAAGGAGTTTCCTGTTCTTGAGTTTTTTGACTGGCGAAGTGTTTTTGTTTTTAGTGGAATTTGATCCTATAACTGAATGTGATACCGAGTAGGAAAACGTCTTCCTCCTGTGTGTTTCTCCTTTACTCTCACGCTACTGCCACATTCACAACACTTTTGACACCAGATGTGTTGTGGGGGGTTCCTACATCAAGCAGTTCTCTGTGACACCAGCTGGGTGTCCTGCAACTCAGTTCAGTTCTGACACTAACCAGAGTTAGCCCAGCCCCCACAGGTTAAGGGCTCAGTTCCGTGAGATTGTTCCCCTGCCCCCACTTCAGATGCCAGTTGCAAGTAGTAGGTCTCCAGGTTACTCACAACTTCTGTCTGACTTGTCTATAAATCAGAGGTTCCCATGACCCCACCCCCCCCAGCCACCTTGGATTCAATTATTTGCTAGAGTGGCTCACAGAACTCAGGGAAACACTTACTTGATGCTTGCTGGTTTATTATAAAAGGATATTGAAGGGGAGGAAGACTATCCTCTACCCATTCTGGGTCCTTTCTGGCTGGGCTACAAATTAAATTGACATGAGACCAAACAGCAGGAGAAAATCAAACAAAGTTTAATCACATGTATACATGGGAGAAACCAGGCAAACTGAGTGTCTCGACAAAATGACCGAGGTTCTCTTCTTAAATAGACTTAGGTAAAGACAAAGGAGGATGTTGGGGGTGGTGGAGTCAGCTATGGGCAATTACCAGAAAAGCACTGTAAGGTTATTATGCAGACTCACCTTCTGCATTGATGTTTCTAGCGATGAGGTCGTCACCCCCCCCCCCCCCCCGCCTTCCCAGTAGAGAGAGGGAGATATCTTTACAAATGGAGATTTCCCTTACAAATGTAAATGTTTGGTAAACAGAACTTTGATAAGAATGGGTTTAGCAAGGACCCTCCCAGTCTATTGCTTTTAGGCATAAGTTTGGGGGAAGGTCAAAGTTTCTTTCAGAGAAAATAATCAAGGTAAAGAGACATATTTTGAGGTGGCCAATTTTGATCTCCCACAATATGATAAAGGAGACAGATGAACATCCAGATGGAAGAGGTGCATAGGGCCAGGTATATGGGAAGGGGTGTGGAGCTTCCATGCCGTCTCTAGGCATGCCACTCTCCCAGCACCTCCATGTGTTCACCAACCCAAAAGCTGCCAAACCCTACAGGGATTTTTATGGAGGCTTCATCATGTAGGCATGGTCAATCATTAACTCAATTTCCAACCCCTCTCTGGAGAATGAGGCATGAGCCTGAAAATTCCAAGTTTTTAATCATTTCTTGGTCTTTCTGGTGACCAGCCCCATCCAGGAGCCCACCAGGAGTCACCTCATTAGAACAAAAGACACTCATGCCACCCAGGAAATTCCAAGAGATTTAAGAGCCCTTTATACCTCGTAAGCAATAATTCTCCACTTCCCCCTCCCTGAAGCCTCTGACAACCACCATTCTATCCTCTGCTTCTATGAGTTTGACTATTTTAGATACCTCATATAGGTGAAATTATGCAGTATTTGTTCTTCTGTGAGAGACTCATTTCACTTAGCAGAATTTCCTCAGGGTTCATCCATGTCATTGCAATGCCAGGATTTCCTTTTTTAAGGCTGAATAATAATCCACGGTATGTATATACGACATTTTCTTTATCCACTCATCTGTTGATGGACATGTGGATTGTTTCTAGATCTTGACTATTGTGAATAATTCTTCAGTGAACATGGGGGTACAAATGTCTCTTTGAGACCCTGCTTTCAATTCTTTTGGATATATACTCAAAAGAGGGATTGCTGAATCATATGGTAGTTCTATTTTTAATGCTTTGAGGACCCTTCATACTGTTTTCCATAGCGGTTGCTCCATTCAGCTTTCCCACCAACAGTGTATAAGGGTTCCAATTTCTCCACATCCTCACCAACACTTGTTATCTTTTGTTTTTTTCCGTAATAGCCATCCTAATAGGTGGGAGATGATACTGTGATTTTGATCTGCATTTCCCTGATGATTAGTAATGTTGGGCGCCTTTTCATATACCTGGTGCCATTTGTATGTCTTCTTTGGAGAAATGCCTGTTCAAGTCCTTTGCCCATTTTTTAATCACTTTCTTTGGCTTTTTCCTTTTGAGTTTTAGGAGATTCTTATGTATTTTGGATGTTAACCCCTTGTCTAATAGATGGTTTGCAAATATTTTCTCCCATTCTGTAGGTTGCCTTTTCACTCTGTTGATGGTTTCCTGTTCTGTGCAGAAGGTTTTTAGTTTGGTTTAGTCCCATTTGTCTACTTTTGCTTTTGTTGCCTTTGCTTTTGGTGTCGAATCCAAGAAATCATTACTAAGACCAGTGTCATGAAATTACCCCCCTATGTTTTCTTTAAGGAGTTTAACAATTTCAGGTCTTATGTTTAAGTCTTGAATTCATTTGAGTTGATTTTGTGTATGGGGTAAGATAGGGGTTTAGTTTCATTCTTCTACATGTAGATATCCAGTTTTCCCAGCACCATTTGTTGTGGGTACTATCTTTTCCCCATTGTGTGTCCTTGGCACCCTTGTGGAAGATCAAGTGACTATATATGTGAGAGTTTATCTCTGGGCTCTCTATTCTATTCTGTTGGTCTATATGTCTGTCTTTATGCCAATACCATACTGTTTTAATTACTATAGTTTTGTAATTTATTTTTGAAATCAGGAAGTGTGATGCCTGCAACGTTGTCCTTCTTTTTGAAGACCATAAAGCTAACAGTTCTTTACAGGGATGGTGAGTGAATTATTTTCATGTCAAAGACTATGTTTTAATATATATTCCCTTATTTCCCCACCCAGTGTATTTTAAAATAATAATTTTTGCAATTGCTACACAGATAAAGGTTATAAGAAGATGATGCTCTGATCTAATAGCTCCATTTTTCCACATTGGAAAATTTATCTTTCAAACTTTGTTCCCTTTTCTATTTCTTTAAAGGCTGAAAACAAAGGAGTCAGCAATACAGTTATCGGTATGATCTTTGGATGTTATGCTTTGTTTGATTTGGTGGCATCTTTGGTGTTTGGAAAATATGTAAGTATTAACATTCATATGCACATTTTAATTTTTAAAAATTGTGTAACGAGTTATCTAATTTACTAGTCTAGAATTTTCATTGATATAGAATTAGCCACCATTACATTTTATGACTTGTGCCACTGTTCACAGTTCCATTCTTAGGGTTGATTGATTTTTAACTTCTTCCACGTTTGTAAGAAATGTATGTTTTCATTCTGCTAAAGAATTATTATATTATATTAACTGTACATATCTTTGCCAAGTCTTATATGTCCTGATACAGTGGATTTGTTTATGTGGATATAGACTTGTGGCAGTTATCAATTTACCACTCTTCTTTGACATTTATTATAGCTTGTACATATTGGAGCAAAATTTATGTTTGTAGCAGGAATGTTTGTCTCAGGAGGAGTTACAATTCTCTTTGGGTAAGTCGTGTTCGGATATGTTGGGAGCTTGAACAGATTCATAATCTATCTTCAGTTTACGTTGTTAATGCATTCTTGACGTCAGTCAGTACCATTGATTGTTGAGTGCCTGGCATGTGACTAAAGGCGAAGGGAGTTGGGTGGTGCCGAGAGCAGGACAAATGACATTGATCTTAAGAAAAGAGTCCTCTGGGGGATCACCGATGAGCTGGCTGCTGAGTCTATTTATTAGGACTCCTGTGACTGTGAGTGACAGAAACTTAATGCACTTTTCTGAGTCACAGAAACTTTTTGGCTTAAGCAAAAAAGTGAGTTTCTTACCTAAAGAATCAGTGGAAGAACATCAAGATACAGATGTTAAAATAATGTCATCAGAAGTCTTTCTGGAGTTCCTGGTTTTGCCTTCCTCTTCTTGTGCTGTGCTCTTGGATAAACTTTCCCCTTGTGGTGGCAGTGTGGCCCCCAGCAGGCCGCCCACAGGCCTCCTGTGGGAAGAGAAAGCCACTTTTCTAATAGCTTCTGGTAGAGTTACAGAGGGGAGCCCCACGGGCCTGATCCTTTGTTGATGACTCATCCCCGCATCAAGGTCTCTGTAGCTGAGGGCGAGAATCCTCTGACTGGTCAGGCCTGAGTCACCTGCTCACTTCTGAGCAGGGGAGCAGAATGGTTCCCCTCACTGCAGTTTCCAGAAAAAGAGAAAATAAGTGCCAGAGGCAAAATAGCTATGGCAGTTCTTAAGCTTGGAGTCCTGAAACCAGCAGCACAGTAGAAGAGCTGACGCAAGTTCCTGGGGACATCGATGATCCAGAAGAGTATGGCAAGGTTATAATGACGTAAGCTCAGGGAAGCCTTCCTATCAAATTCAGTGTCTTCTTTTTTTTTTCTTTTTTTTTGGGGGGGGTGGAGGGGAGTCTTCTATTTTCTGCCTTTATTCTTTTTTTTGAAAGTTTGAGCCCCACCACGGGGGAGACCTGAAACCAGGAAGTCTTTCTTCTATGTGGGTTCTTGTCAGAGTGATTCCACATATTTCAAAAGACCTATTCAGTATGATCCTTTAGGGGACCAATTATGTCAGCAGAAAAGCACAACGAAGCTGTTGTTGTAACTCAAATTGTTACAGAAAAAGGTAATTGCTTTCTAGTGAAAGTGTAACCAAGCAACTTTTTATAAAATTCGTAACCTGAAGAGATTTATTCTAATAACGGTGAGGAAGGTACTGCTCCTTTCAGTGAGTAGAGTTAAAAAGGAAAAAAAATAAAAACCAACTTGGCGTTTGCAAATTGTCTTATTCTTTTTTAGTGTGTTGGACCAGGTTCCGGAAGGACCAATGTTTATTGCTATGTGTTTTCTAGTGAGAGTTGCAGATGCAGTAAGCTTTTCTGCAGCGGTAACTGCGTCATCCTCTGTCCTCGCAAAGGCCTTTCCAAATAATGTGGCTACCGTAATGGTATGTATTTTATACATTTTTCCTAGTTTCCTTTTAGTGTAGGCTGAAGTATTTGTTTGATTTTCAAGTTAAAGCTGGGGCCCGTTCTTCTGCTTTCCCCGACTCTGTGTCTTTGTTACGTTTTACCCCGATTTCTACTTCTAGCAGCAGACTGTCAATCAATGTACCCATGGTCTGACTTAGGTCTCTTCCTGGGCTTGGAATCCCTGAACGGTCAGTTTGACAGTAAATGTGGTCCAACGCGAATATTCTTTTTGCCACTTTTTTAAAAAAAAAAACCTCCCTAGAAGTATTTTGCTCTCTCTCTGAAGCCTAGATTGGGTTGGGACTGTCTGAACATTCCTCTGCTTCAGAATAGAGTTATCCCTCGTGGCCGGACACTCAATTTATACTAGAGTCCCTCCTCCACTTCTCCCGGATTCGCAGAAGGGGTCCGAGAGGTCATCTTGGAGTCCGTACCTGCCTATGTGCTGTCGGTCTGAGGACTGCCCTCTTATTTTGCCATGAAAATCCGGAACCTGGTAGCATTGGATTGACACGCACTCTATATATGGCCTGGAAGCCTAGACATTTGGCATTAGGGACAGACCAGATTCCAGTCCGAGCTCCGGCTGCCGCCTCCCCGACCCGAGGCAGGCTCTCCCACAGCTCTCTCCTCTGGACCCATGCGTCCCTGAAGGACCCGTGGTCTGCATATCAGACCAAACACCACCCTCCAAGCGTATAATTGTCCTCTAGACCTCAGGGTCTAATCAGCCTACTACCAAAGACTCCCTCATTTACCCACATTAATGCTATGGTTTGAAAGTTTTGACCATCAAATAAACTACTGGCTGTGTAGATAGTTAGTTCTTCCCACTTTTTTTTATTAAGCGTATGTATAGAGTCACATGGGCTCATTTTAGGTTCTGTAGCCGTTTGGCATATAGTGGTGGCCATTGTGTTTACTGTTTACATTTCCCAAAACTAAATTTCTCAAGAAGGTTTAGAAGAACACTAGTCTGTTGACATGCTTTATAAAACAAGGTTTTGTGGGTAAACACATTTGGAATGTGGATATACTGTCCTCCAACTTAGAGACTTCCAGTTCCCATTAGAGTTTTAAGGCTCTGAGAAGTTCTGTAGTAGAGATGATTTATTTAATGTTCCACAGCTCAGTTTGACTGTGGAACCATCTCTTGACTCCTAAAGAGCTGGTGTTCTGTGAAACACTCTGGAAAGTGCTGCCCAAGAAATTCCTCTGATGATGGCAACAGTCCATTGGATTTTCTGATCAGCAGGGGAAACCAGTTTTGCCGTACCAAGTTTCTGTATAAAATTATAACCAAAAGCGGGGCCAGCCCGGTGGCGCAGCAGTCAAGTGCGTGTGCTCCACTTTGGCGGCCTGGGGTTCGCAGATTCGGATCCTGGGCGAGCACCGATGCACCGCTTGTCAGGCCATGCTGTGGCAGCATCCCATATAAAGGAGAGGAAGATGGGCACGGATGTTAGCCCAGGGCCAGGCTTCCTCAGCGAAAAAGAGGAGAATTGGCATCGGATGTTAGCTCAGGGCTGATCTTCCTCACAGAAAAAAAAAATTGGGCAAAGTACTTGAATAGACCTTCCTCCAAAGGTATACAAATGGCCAACAAGCACATGAAAAGATGCTCATCATTAGTCATCATCATTAGGGAAATGCAAAAAACCACAATGAGATACCACCTTACACCCATTAGGTGGCCACTATTAAAACAAACAAACAAACAAACGAACAAAACCAAAAAAAATTATAGCCAAAAGCGAACACGTCTAGCATGGTAGTTGATCTGGATGGCCTGACTGTGATTCAATGTAGAATTCCTATATTCTTTATGAAACATTGAAAGTTATTTAATGGACACTTTTGTGTCCTCCGTGAGGTCTAAGGGTGTAAGGTTGCAAGCCATGGGTCTCTGTTGAAAGCCTCTCAAATGGTGCAATTTCTGTAATAGTTCGGTAGTAGTAAACTATTTTTTCCATAGCACTAGAAATTTGTTTATTTTCACTTTAGTTAACCAAAAAAAGAATTTTATATGTACAAAATTCAAAAGTTACAAAAGGAAATATAGACTGTAGTGAACGTATTCTATATATTACCATTCCTCAGCCTTAGACACAACTGTTGTCCAGGCTCCCAGGCCTCTATCGCCCTCCCAGAAGGCAACAGATATTACAGGTTTCTTGCAGAGTGATTCGTTATGTGTATGTACGCACATGTACACACACACACACACTCTCACTGAGAAAGAGCATGGTTCCCTCCGCCTATTTTCTTTACGGAAATGGCAGCATGCTCTATACACTGTTCAGAACCTTGCTGATTGCAATAACAATGAAATCATCCTGGAGTTCTTTCTATACCTGTAGATGAAGAGTTTCTTACTTTTTACTTCTCTTTAATGGCTACATAGTACTTCACTGTGTGGGTGTAACCTAGTTTATTTGCATGGTTGATGAGTGTTTAGATTGTATGCATCTTTTGCTGTTGCAAACAGTGCTGCAACGGATAAGCTTGAACATAGGCCGTGTCACACCTTTATGGCTACACTTGTAAGTTAAATTCCCAGAAGTGGCATTCTGGGTCACAGAGTATGTGGGTTTGCAATGTTGATGGATTTGCCCTATCGCCCTCCTGTATTCACTCACCAGCGATGTATCAGAGCGCTTCTTTCCTCACATCCTTGGCAGCACAGTGTTTGATAGGTGATATGTAGACATTGTATCTTGTGATTTAAATGTTCATTTCTTTTAAAAGTAAGAGGGAGCTTCTTTTTACATGCTTAAGAGCTATTCGTATTTCATTTTATGTGTCAGGTCTATATATGGTATTTGCCCATTTTCCTACAGGGTTGTTCATTTTTTTTCTCATTGATTAGTAGTAGCTCTCTTGATATATTTGGAAAATTAGTCCTTTGTCAGTATTTTCTCTCTTTTCATTTGTCTTTTGATGTGTTTTGCCATCGATAGTTTTTTCTATTTTCATGTAATCAGGTTTATTAATCTTTTCTTTTGTGTCTTCTAATTTTTTTTGTGTGTGTGAGGAAGATCAGCCCTGAGCTAACGTCTGATGCCAATCTTCCTCTTTTTTTTGCTGAGGAAGACTGGCGCTGAGCTAACATCCGTGCCCATCTTCCTCTACTTTATATGGGATGCCGCCACAGCATGGCGTGACAAGCGGTGCATCAGTGCGTGCCCAGGATCCGAACCCGGGCTGCCAGCAGTGGAGCGTGCGCACTTAATCGCTGTGCCACGGGGCTGGCCCCTGTCTTCTGAGTTTTTATGTCATAATTAGAGAACCTTTCCTACCATAAGGATTAAAAAACAAAAAAAAATGCCAAGATTTTATTTTTCTAGGACTTTTATGATTTTGATATGTATATTTAAATTTTTGGTCTATCTTGGGTTTGTGTGTTTGTGTGTGTGTACATTGTAAAGAGGATAGAAATTTTTTAGATAGTTCCCATTAAATCTTTACTTGCTAATTCTTTAAAATATATTAACTCAGTTTTCTTTTTTTTCCCATTTTTAGGGAAGTCTTGAGATTTTCTCTGGACTGGGACTTGTGCTGGGGCCTCCGTTAGGTGGCTTCCTGTATCAATCCTTTGGCTACCAGATGCCTTTTATTTTTCTGGGATGCATACTTCTGCTGATGGTTCCACTCAACATGTGTATTTTACCTAATTATGGTAAGACCACATTTATTACTTGTTTTAAGAATCTTAAATTTAAGTATTTTTATGCCATTCTAGGAGACCAACTTAACATATACTCACTTTTATTCTATATAATCAATAATAGACTTCTTAGAGCACCCTGAAAGAACTGATTCTCTTTTCAGAAATGTTGATGTAGGCAATGAGTTTATATGGATTTCTGTCTATCACAAATTCTTTCTGACCTTTGGAACTAGCAAATATTTAACTTGATCATAAACATCACCTTATCCCATGCCCACCAGAGGTCTTCTTGGACTCAGTTCAATATTCAGAACGACAAGTTACCGTGCACCACACACGCACCATCTTCTGACAGGGCTGTAAGAGGAGGGCAAGGGCAGAGCTTCCTTCCCAGTGGTCCTTGCAGCTGCCTGTGCAGCACACCCGGGTGTGAGGACGCGGGGCCATCAGGCAGTAATGAGAGTCATCCTGGCTTCAAAGCCTCGTGCCCCATAGGAGTCAGCCTATCTTGTAACAGCTCCATGAGGGTCTCCACGAGGACCTGCCGGGTACAAGTCAGCACATTAGAGGGGCACACAGTGTGGGGCCCCATCAGGTACTTGTGGTTCAGTTATGGTTCCTTCTGTGCAGATGAAATGTACCAGGCAGGGGTCATTTTTATTATAAGCAAGATTGCCTAGTAACATAGTTGGCATTTTACCCTTATCAGATGACTAGGGGAACAGAGCTAGAGAGTTAACTAGAGAGCTGGAGAGGAGACAGCTAGAGAACGTTGCTGGAGAGGCGCCAGCACACTGAAACACACGGGGTGCTGGTCCTCTTTTACGAGAAATGCAGGTGGTTTCTGTCATCCAGCATCCTGGGCTGTGCTCAGACTTGCTTCACAGATGAATGCTTGGCTGATAACTAAGAAACTGACACCAGGTCACATTCTCATGCAGCAGGGGAAAGAGTTTTGTTAAGCCCTTTACCACACTATATGAGGAAAAAGACTTTGCTTCCTGATTGATGGTAAGATGTGGTATTTAGAACTTCTGTGGTTAGGTGCTGGACTGGCCCCAACATGCTTTACTCCTTGGGTCCCCGCCTGCTCGCCTCATCTCCTCCCCTTGTCCCCACTACTTGGTATCTTTTGCAGCCCCCTCAAATCGCTGCCAGCCCAGTTACTTGGTATTTATTTCTCTTCATTTCTGTTATTCCCCAATTAAAATTTCTCTGCGTCTTCATTGAACTTAACAAAGTTCCACTTAGGTATATTTTTATGAGCAAAATGGTTTGACAAATTTGCTGTTTATCTACAGAAGGATCTTCTAGTTAAATTGAATGGAAATTGATTTATTAAAAAAAGAATCTCTAAGGTTGGGAATGTTAAGGCTATAAATATAGATTTAGGTATTCCTATTAAGGAGTGCTTTTTAAAATGATTGTTTTAGGAGAGCTTATAGATAGAAGGTAGAAAATTAGGTTTTCTTTTATTCTGATGATCTTGGCAGAATTTTGTGTCCTTCTGCACTTCTCTACCTCCTTCTAGACCCATAGACAATGGGGCTTTAGCTTTGGGTGGCTAAGAGTCGACTCTGGTCCCTCCCTCTCCCTCATCCTTTATATCTGCGCACGAAGTCTCCCTTCTGTACCGATCTAAAGAAATATTTCGAACACATAATCATGGACATGTCAATCCTCTTATTAAAAATCCCTAAATCCGTGAAATATGAGCTTTATCCTGGAAGTCAATAGGAGCTGTTGTTAGATTACAGCAGAGGAGTCACATGGGCTGGGATATCTCCCCCTCCCACTCTACCTGACCCTCACTCATCCGTCAACGCTTACTCTGTATGACCTCTTCTGGAAGGTTCTCTGAACCTTCTCCGTCATTGGACTGAGTGCCGAGTAGGTCGTGCTGCAGTGCCCCTCACACCTGAGGGTCCCCCACTTTCCCCCCACCTCCCCATCTCCAACAGTAGCCTCTTGTGGCAGCTTTGCCAACCAGGGAGTCATGACTCTCCAAGAACAGATCAGAATTAGGGGGAGCAGAGAGAGTACCCAAGTAGTTTAGGAAAGCTTCCCAGATGATTCTGCCTTGTGTCTCTTGAAGCGGATATCACCCTAAGTTTTCATGACTTGGGCTTCTTCAGCGGCTTAATTAAACTCGTTATATTTTCGTTTTCATGGACATTCTTATATATTCTTATTGTGATAACCCCCTTTCCCACTTTGGATTTAGAGAGGGGGACCATTTATGCCATAATAGTTTGTCTTATACCATAAATCCATAATGCCTTTTATATGCACAATAAATGTAACCCGTTAAAGTTGATCTTTTATAATTTTTATCTTAAAGGTGACATCTTGAATATACAATTCAAAATCCACACCCAGTGAAGTCTCCCTGCTGGCACTACCACTTTGAGCCACATGGTGGTGCTGGTCCTCTTCCTAGTCTAACCCCACGCTCCTGTGTCTGTGGTGAGCACCCTGGGCTGTGCTCAGATTTGGTTCACCGCTGAATACTTGGCCGATAGTTAAGAAACTAACACCATGGTTTAACTTTATCCTTCGTATCCTGATGAAGTGTGAATGTAGCACTTAAAATAGTTGAACTACTCTGTGCTTTTTTGTATTTTGCTCCATACTGGAGCATTATTCACCAAGAATTTATTGAGGAATGAACCAATCCTTATCCAAACCAATAGCATGTCTGCAGCAGCCTCACAACTGGTTCCCCAGTCTCTGTTCTCCACGAGGCCACAGAGAGGTCTCTTTAAACCATAAATCTGATTCTCGCTCCTTGCTTGAAATCCCTAGTGATTTCTCAGGCTTCTTAGCGTATTTTACAAAGTCCTGCATAATCTTATGCAGTCTGATCTCTTCCCACTACACAAGTGTCCCCTACTCCAACTCCATCCTCCTACTTTGCTTCTCTTTTTTCGTTTCCTCAAACACAGAATAGTGTTTCCTCACTTCTGAGTCTTGGAATGTGCCATTCCTGGGATAAGATGCCTGGGTTATTCTTTCCTCCTTTTTTGCTTGCTTATCTCAAGCTCATCCTTTAGGCACCAGCTTAGCTATTACTACTTTTGGAAAGCCTTTTCTGTACAGCTCTCCCTGTTTTTGTAAGGCAACCCTCTCATATGCCCTAGTAGGTACCTCCTAGTTTCATCCTAGCTCGCCCCACTCCTTCTCGTAACTTCTCTATGAGGACAGGGTCTGCTTTGCCTTTGTCTGCCCAGCATTTTGCATGGTGCCTGGTTCAGCAAAGATTTTATTCAGTAAATTAATTGAAAGATAGGAAAGTCATCAAACAATAGTAAACACTGTAAAACGAAATATAGTTCAGGTGCTAAATTATGTGGAATAGACTAGAAGTGAAGTAGGAAACTAGAGAAAGGTAAAATTTGTGGAATAATTAGGGCCAGAGCCAGGCCTTACAGAGTGAATAGGATTTGAAAAATTAGCAGGGGAAAAAGAAAGGAGTCATAGGGTTTGACTGGAGGCTTGGAAGCATCCATTTCTGGTGCTGGGAGCAATGAAGGTGGGTTCCTGTTGGGGGAATGGGGGCACGTGAGGTGGGTGCTCGATGGACCTTGAGTGCCAAGTGTGATCTATGCATGATTCAGTAGCACCCCTTCCAATCCAGTGTTTCTTTGCCAGTAGAAAGGAAATTGTCTTGTGTCCTTTGATTAGTTCAGATTCCTCCTCAGCACACACACATTCTTCCTTGATGAAGCTTCTGGCCCTTCCCATGCACCAAGTTAAACTTTCATATTCTCTGTCCCTTCTTGGGGAAGGCCTCGCCCGCTTCTAGGTCATAACGTATCACCTCAGACCCCTTCTTCTCCTCACACTCTGATTCCAGTCGATTCTTTTTAAATTTGAGAAATTATTTTTAAGAAAACTGAATGTGGCCTCTAGGTTTGAATAACTTATATGCAAATACAGATAATATGCAATTTTAGGCAAACTCAGAGGTGCAGTTATTTTGATTACCAGGTAAAGATGGCCTTACTAATTTTACTTTTCAAAATAGGTCAAAGATAAAGTTAAGTGATTTTAATCACTCTCATTTCATTTTTACCCCAAAGAGTCTGATCCAGGTGAGCACTCGTTCTGGAAGCTCATCACTTTACCCAAGGTCACCCTCATAGCCTTTGTCATCAACTCGCTCAGCTCGTGTTTCGGCTTCCTTGATCCTACTCTGTCTCTCTTTGTCTTGGAGAAGGTAAGTAGCCTGGTCACCAAAGAGCTCTGTGTTGCAGCAGGTGGATGGGGTTGCTTCTCTCAGGCGCTGCTTTGGGGAAAGTCCTCTGAGTGGCTTCGAGAAGGAGGCAGAATGAGAACAGCACACCGAGGTGGCCTGTACCTTCCCTCTGTGACGTCCTGTAACTACGGTCTGTTCAGTGTAAACGAAGGAAGCCTTTCACCAAGTACCAGGATACTTTCCTCTATTTGTCTGGATCCCAGTGAGGCATTTGGGGTTCTCAATGGCTCATTAATGTGAGGCGTCCTCTGACAGATCTCTGGGTCCACTTCCTTTTCAGGCTATTACACATAATCAGATGACTACAGCCTATATTACTCTGGGATGGGAGAGAGGAACCAAGAGTCGCTGTTCATTTTTTTAGTGCTGAAAAATAAATACTGAATTCTGAAAGTTTGATGTCACAGAAATTTGTTCTTAGATATTTTTGAAAAAAGATGATTAAAAATGCAGTGAAGTGTATTTCCAAGTCTAGTAGTTAACTCTACTAGAGAATTAATATGTGTCTGTAAAAGCAGAAATCTGCTCACTGTAGCCCATAATGACTTTGTGTGAGGCACTAGAATTTAAAAAACACAGTTACCAGAAACGCAACCCCTCGAAGTCACTAAAGACAGTTTTTGGTATATGAAATACCCAAAAAGATAAACTTGGGGACTGTAATTTTAGTGCCTGGCCCAACATTTAGAGAATAATATCATATCGTGCTTAAGCAGTGAGCATGCATGAGGTAACACATGAGAAAAATATTTTGTGTCTGTGGTGACATATTCCATTCACATCATCAATAGTGTGTCTCTTTGAGAGGCGTTTTTCTGTCCTCTTAAGAAGTTGTGTCTAAACAATGAAAAAAATTTGTAACCAATCTCTGGTAAACGAAGTTGCTCATGTCTGTCTTATAAGAAATCTTTACGATGTGTTTTCTTGTTTTTCTATCAAAATTTTTTTATCCTGTTGCCCTTCTCCTGACTTCTCATCAGTTGTTTGAATTGGCAGTTTGCTGTCCAGTCGTTGGTCACCCAGCCTGTCAGGGTGCGAGGGTTCCACCCTGTCTCCCCCGAGTAGTAAGATCAGAAGAGGACATTTCTGACTTTTGTATCTTCCTTCTGTCTTTAAAGGACTAATTTTTAGCATGAGTTAATATTTGTCATAAAAATTGTTAAAACATATACTGATTCATACATAAATCCCATGGGCTTAATTAAGAAAATTAGTTAAAGAAATTAAAGAAAATAGGAACAACTCAGATAACCAAAAAAAAGGCATTTATGTCACGTTGGTAATAGTGACAGTGTAAGAGTTACATGGTAGCTTACCATTTTAAAACCCTTTTCAAATGTGTCATACTGTCAAATTCTTTAATTAGATATTAATACCCCTTGAGATGGATAGAGTAGAGAGTATATATCATCACTGTTTTTTGCACCAGTGCACTCCAGTCTGTGGACAGTCAGCATAACCTGGTGCTTGGTAGAAATGCAGATTCTCAGGCCTCATCTCAGTCTTTTTGAATCAGAAATTCTAGGGCTGGAGTCCAAGAAACTCTTTAACAGCTTCTCTAGGTAATTTTTATGCACACTAAAGTTTGCAAAGCACAGATTTACACGTAAAAATGCTGTGATTCATAGAAGAAAATTATATGTTTAATGTCAAATGCTACAGAGCAAAAAATCTAGGACTTCTGACCTCTAATTAGGTTTTTTCCACATAGAGCAAAAGTAATCCATTTACAAAAGTAAGACAAAGTTTAAGAAGGATGCTGAGTGTCATTAGTAAACTCATGATAGATAACAAGAGCTGACGAAATGGTAGACAGAAGATAGATGCTTATTAAAAAAATGATGGAACCATGTGACTTTAATACAAGATTTCTTTTGCAGTTTAATTTGCCGGCTGGATATGTGGGACTGGTTTTCCTGGGTTTGGCACTCTCCTACACCATTTCTTCACCGCTCTTTGGTCTACTAAGTGATAAAATGCCAGTATGTACACTTAATTTATATTTGAGAACTGCTTTTTTATGTTTAGACCAGTGGTTTTCCAGCTGTGCCTCTGGAACTCTGAAAGCCCATTGATTAAAATTGACATATGCATTTTTTTAAAAATTTCAGCTTTATTGAGGTATAATTGACAAAATTGTAAGATACGTGAAGCATATATCATGATGATTTCGTTTGTGTGTACATTGTAAAAGGATTCCCTCCGTCTGGTTAATTAACACATCTGTCACCTCACATGTTCTTTTTGGGGGAGGAGAGCATTTAAGTTCTAATATATTCCATTTTTTGAGCTGATGGAGAGGTTCCAGTGTCTTCCAACCTACCATCACCCTGAGCAGATGCACTTTTAACTGTTTCATCTGGGAAAAGAGGAGTCTTATGCTAAAACTGTTGAAAAACTGCTGGATTAGACTTTCTAAAGGAAAAAGCTCCCTGGATACAAAAAAATGGGTTAACCTTAATAGTTAGGGCAGAGTCCCAGAGGTCATTAGGACTTGACCAAATTGATAGGAGATAATTTAGTTTTTCTGTGGGAGTGAAAGGATTGGCCACGTAATTGCTTATGCCATAGCCGTCCTGACAAAATCCCTAACTCTAGTCTTCTCGAACTAGGTCTAAACCACTCAGTCTAGATGACTAGGATGCAGAACTAGTCCTGTTAGCCAAATCTCAAGCTTCTGTGGCTTTAGTGCTTATTTTAGCATTTCTTCTCATTAGATTTGTGTATATATTCATCAAGACCTAAATTATATGGAGATTACTTAGTCATCCAGGGGACAAAAAAACAAGTGTCTTAAACAGTGTTCGGAGGTTGGTTTTAAGACGTAGTCTTATATAACTGAGCAGATACTGTACCCCTGTCATTTTTAGCCTGCATTCAAGTGATATATATGGAATCACTTTACTGGGTACTTTTTAAATACTGTGAATTTTCTAAGTCTTGTACCTACTGGGTGGTTCCTTGTGGTGGCTGCTTTTTCAGTTGTCATATTTGGACTAGTTCACTGTGTGTGAAGTCTGCGGTGCACGCCCTTTCCAAGAACCCTGGTCCTTTGCTCACTCACTGTCTTGGGTAGATTGTCCTTGCTTTTGGGTCTACCATCTACCTATTTTCTCTTAAATGTAAAGTTTTGTTTTCTTCAATGAGTTTGGATTTTCGAATACCATGACTTGTTTTCTTCAGTGATTTTTCATATTCTTTGATTATGGAAGGTCTTTACTTTTTACCTACCAAAGAGGTTTTTTGGACTCTCTTTCTATTTTCCAGCACCTAAGGAAATGGCTTCTGGTTTTTGGAAACTTAATCACAGCAGGATGCTACATGCTCTTAGGACCTGTCCCAGTCTTACACATTAAAAGGTAATTTTTTTCTTCTTCTTCTTCTGTATTTTTGGCCAAATAGCATTAGGAATTATTTCAAAATATTTTGGTGTAATGCTGGTATTTTGAACCTTATTATTTAAATGATTACCTTGATTTGGGACTATATTGAATTGTTTGTTAGACTGATGGTATTTCATCTTTAGAAGCTCGCAGTGGTGCAAGCAAACAGGAATGCGTGAAATCTGTATCAAGCGAGAAAAATGCTTATGCTCCCTTTGTGTTTCAATTACACGTTTGTTTGTACTTTATTTTAAAAATAGCATTTGTTGCAACCTACTTTTAGTTGATAGGTCTTAGAGTGCATTTTTGTTTTTCTACTCCTTCTCCTCGCTCCTTGAGGCAGGGACCAAATCTTTTTTGTTACTTATCATCCTTAGCATGTAGCTGCTCATTAAAGCTTGTTTAGTATAATTTATTTGCTAAAGTAAAGTGAGCTTCTTAGACCTTTTCAGGTACTTCTGGGATAAAGCGTGATATGGAAAGAGCAACGATTTCAGAGTCCTTCATATTTGGTTTTGTGTTCTGGCTTCACCACTTAGTAGATATCTGAACTTGGGTAAATCCAAGAGCCTCCGTTTTCTTATCTACAAAAAAAGAGCTGATATTAGTACTGTCGAAATAACTTTCTAGGCCCAAGATGGAGCCGCTTCTGCCACATCAGCAAAACGAAACTTAGCTAACTTTCGTGTCCCTATAATGCTCCCCTGACCAGAAACGCAGTGTGTGCAGTCAGCCCAGACCCCGGGCCAGCTCTGGGCCTTTCACCCCCAACAAGGTGGACTGTGTGGGCCCAGCCAGTCAGATATTTTCTGTTTGTCTCTTCCTGTTCTTTACTTTTTATCCCATAAAAGCAGGAGACTTTCAGCCCATTTTGCAGGTCTCTGAAAGGACACTGTCCACTTCATGGAGTGTTCAAGTTTGTTTGCATCATGGAATTGTCTTCTTTGATCATTTTAAGCAGTGGTCACCTCACAGCATTGCTGCAGGGGTTCAGTGCGGGGGTGGGTGTTGGGTAAGTGGCACACTGCCCAACAGGGAACAAATATTAGTTTCCTGTCACTTTCTTTGCTACTTCCCGTCGTCGCCATTTTTCAGTCAACTGAATTTCAAAGCCAAGCAAAGTAGCAACACTAGCACTGACATCTTCACCAGGTTGACTCCAGGCATGTGATCTGTCTGACCAAAGACATTGGGATATCAGGATGAATCGATTTCCTCCCCCCAAAATGTGAGGAGCTCAAGGGCGCTGTCACTGAATGAAAGGGGGTCAGACTAGTCACACGTAATCTGTGAAGGGAATTTCCCTGGGATCCTGCCCGCCCTCCTTAGCACGCAGCTTTGCGTCTCTTAAAATGCTAATGTTGTTTGTGTTTTTCTCTAAAACTCTTTTGCAGTCAGCTCTGGCTGCTGGTGCTGATACTGGTCATCAACGGCATCTCTACTGGAATGAGTGTAATTCCCACTTTTCCAGAGATTCTCGGTTGTGCATAGTAAGTTACTTTCATTGCTCCAAGAGCTGTATTGTGAATAGCAGCGAACATCACAGGCTTTTTCAAATTCCTCAATTTTGTAGGATGTTGGGTATTTTTTTCACAATACTAAATCTTCATGATTCCATGTCACACGATATTGTGATATAAATAGTATAAACAATAATACAATAACATAAATGATGATGTATAGTACTGTTAATAGGATAATAGGTCAAATCGGTTGTGGATGGAGGCCTGGCTTGGTTTATGCCTTCGTACAGATATACTTTTAAGCCCAAGCACAATGGAAAGGGCTCAGCTTTGTTCCCCTCCCAGGGGGGAGGTCCATACAAGGGCATAGGGTGACCAGCTAAAATGATCTTAGTACCAAGTCCAGTGTGGGGGGTTTCCCCACCCCACCAAGGAATTCTCTGAAACCAGCTGGGTGTCCTGTGATTCAACTCAATTCTGACACTGTTTGCCTGGAGATAGCATCAGATTCCACAGGTGAAGGGCTCAGTCCCACAAGACTGCCCTCCGCTTCAGACGCCAGTCCCAAGTCCAGGTTGTCACCTGTGCTTCTGACCGTCTGGCTCTAAATCAGAGGTTCCCGAAACCCCCTCCTTGGGTGTAGTTAATTTGCCGAAGTGGCGCCCAGAAATCAGGAAACCAGTTCACTCACTAGATTACTGGTTTATTACAAAGGATATTAAAGGATGTGAATCAACAGCCAGATGAGGAGATACACGGGGCGAGGTCCCGAAGAAAGGCACTTCCGTCCCTGGGGAGCTTGGGGCCTGCGCACGTGGAAGCGTGCTGGTTCCCTCATCTGGAAGCTCTCTGAAGCCCATGCTTTTGTGTTTTTACGGAGGCTTTACTATGTAGGCATCATTGATGAAATCACTGGCCACTGGCTATTGATTCAACTTCCAGCCCCCTCCCCCTCCCTGGAGGTGCTGGAGGTGATTGGGACCAAAAGTTCCAACCCTCTAATCACGTGGTTGGTTCCCCTGGCAACCAGCACTCTATCCCTCCTGTGTCCAAAGTCACCTCATTAACATAACAAAAGACTTTATCACTTAGAAAATTCCACCAGTTTTAGGAGCTCTGCCAGAAATGGGAATGAAAACCAAATACATGGTTCTTACTATGAATCACACTATCACACAGGCATTTGTCACTTGGCCATCAGTCTTTGTTTAATCAACATGATTATGAAGAACACGAAGTGAACTTGCGAGGGGAGAATATTGATGGCTACACTGTGTCAGTTCAACAATTCTCGTAGGAACAAGGAGCTGCCTCCCTAGTTCCTAAAAGTTGCCCATCGTTCTCTTTACATGTTCATCTCATTTTAAGAATTTCTTAGTTAATTATATATTTTTATGAGCATTCAATGCAAACAGGTCATGATTCTTAATCTCATATCCTTATGCAATAAAATCATTTTTAGAAAACTATGGAGTAAAGGTAACTGAGAATTCCTTGAAATTGGATTAGCTTTTTATCTTAGAAGTGGAGTATTGCAGTGGGTTTGTCCAGACTATCCCTGGTTGATCTGAGTTTGTCTGTCACACGCTATTCCTTTTTCTCACGAAGGTCTCCCATTTAATCACGGGTATGCTTTTGTCGCTCTTTGCAGTGAAAATGGATTTGAAGAAGGATTGAGCACACTGGGACTCGTGTCTGGTCTCATCAATGCAATGTGGTCAGTTGGGTGAGTAGCTGTTGAATCGCATTCACGCCTGCAAGACGGAAAATACTATCTCCATTTCACAGATGAAGAAATTGAGGCACCAAGAGGTCACATGAGCTGCCCGAAGGCCTGTAATTCATTGAGGGCAGAGCTGGAGTCCTAACCCACACCCTCTAACTCCAAGATCAGCAGTTTTAATACTAATCAAAATGGTCTGTTATACTTTGTCTTATTTAAGTGATATTTTTAAGTTCCTTTAATAGGAGCATGTCTCAATTTTTAAAATGTATTCATTTATTCATTCGTTTATTCATTTTTTACTATCTACTATACCAGAGGGATAGACTGTATGCTGGCCATATAGATATCATCAATATCTATGTATGAGTTAAGTTGTTTTAAATACAAATACTGAGAAGAGAAAAGAGAATAATATAAAGATTCTTTCGAACGCATGGCATCTTTTTAAATTTTCATATAAGGCACTGACTTTTCAGAAGCAGTTATAATTTAGAATTGTTTAAAAATTTTAAACATCATTGTTATCAGGTAGAACTATTTTCTTATACCCAATGCTCTGTCCAGGAATTGGCTGCTTTCTTTAGTATTTACAGTTCCAATTTAATGAAGACCTGTGACTGAAGGATCATGCAGCCTTTTCCTAAAGGAAAAGTCGCTCTTTTTTTGTTTACACTATTTAATACTTTTCTTCCTTTCATTGTTAGTGCTTTTATAGGACCGACGCTGGGTGGATTTCTGTATGAGAAAATTGGTTTTGAATGGGCAGCTGCTGTCCAGGGTCTGTGGGCTCTGACAAGTGTGAGTCACCAGTCTTCGTTTTCATTTTCCCTATGTTTGTGCAGAAGCTTGACTTGGAGAATTGACATTAACCGGTACCTTTATTGGGTTACAGGGACTGGCGATGGGCTTGTTTTACCTCCTGGAGCCCTCGAGGAGGAAGAGGTATGGTCAACCCTGGATCTTTCTTCTCCCTTTAAAAGTCAGCTTGTGGGAGTGGAAAAGAAATGCCATTTTACATCCATTCTTCCGGTCAGCAGATTTCTGGGCACTCTGAGCCTCATCACTTGGTGGACGCATTTACCGGGATAGCTGGGTGGAGATGTAGGGACTGAGTTGTTTTTTTTCTTAAGATGAGAAATACTGAGTTTCTCCTCTTCTTTCCTTCAATGTAGATCTAAACTTCAAAATATCCTCAGCACAGAGGAGGAACGAACTGCTCTCTTGCCTGATGAAATCCAGCCTTAAGAATCCGGATTGATTCAGGGTTGGGAGATGGATGCTCCTGGCCTGAACATCAAAGGTGGAAGGGTTTTCTTCATTTTACGCGCAAAACTCCAGGGACCCCGTACCAGGATCCTGGACGTGTTAACGCATTTTTGGATGATCCTGTGTCGGGCTGCACTTACTGTTGTCCTGAAATGCTGGCTTGCTGAACCAGCCATATTTGAAACATGGAGTATGAGAACAGTGCTTGACAATCAGCAAAAGTTTATGTCTTTAAGTGGCCAGACTTGTCATTGAGGATGTTCAGTTCCTCTCTTTACTTCAATTCCTCTCTTTACTTTTTATTCTAAGTGCACTGATTATGTGAATGTACCTTTTCTTACTAACAGGGAAAGAAACGAATAGATTTGATATGCTTAAAAATAGCATAAAGATGACTCAGAATATACAGAATAATCGCTGTGAAATCAGTTTTTAAAAGACATGCTTTCTCTGTGTCCTGGGATTTGTATTCTTGTTCAAAAGACAAAATTCCAGCCTACCAGGCAAAAACTATCGCATTCCTTTCCCCTCAGCTCTTCTAAAAATTTTGTTTGTGTGAAAGGGAAAAGAATAACATTTCTTAACACTTCCATTTTTGTAATATCCTTTGAATTGTGATCTGAATTTATAAACAATGCGTGGTATAACCTTATTCATTTCCCTTGATGTCTCTGTTTCAGTTCTACTGTGTTTTTTTTTTTTTTTTAAACATACTCCTAGTAGTTGTATCCCATTCCCAGGGTGAGGGAGCCCCCCGGGAGGCTTGCTCTGTGTCGGGAAGGGGATCCTTCGACGTCTTGTAGAGCCCGAGCAGTTGTTGAAGTGAGCGCCTCTCTGTTGTGCAACTCTCGTACCTCCTGACCCATTTGCATCGTGGAGTAGCCACGTTTACCGTTTTTTTAAATAGAAGAAACGATTTTATCTATTCATTAATTCAAAAATATTTACTGAATGTGTTCTCCGAACTGACACTGTGCTTGGTGCTAGGGATTTAGCTGTGATCAGGATAGACACAATCTCTGCCTTTCTGGAACTTTTATTCCAGTGGAAGGGAGAAATAATAAATAAACACTAGAATCTCTAATTATCTTACAGAGATGCTATGAGGAAAAACACACGGTGATATGAAAGAGTACTTGGCTGGGGTTGATTGGGTGTGGGGCCCTAATCTAGTCACGGCCTCTCCATGGAGGTGGGACTTTTGAACTGAGATCTGAAGGACAGAATGAGGCAGCCATTCTGAGTGGGGAGCAGTCCCCAGCATGTGCACAAGGGCGTGATACGTCACAGATGAGATCATGGCCCACACCGGGAGGTATGGAGGAGCCAGCCTTTAAATGGGGGATGCCAGAATTTGGTTCCTATTTCAGGAAGATCATTGTGTCTGCATCAGATGGTGAGTGGGGATGTGGATTAGCGGTGTTGTAGGGAGATCTTTGGAAACTTAGAGAGAGACAGGAATGGTTTGGACCAGGGAGGTGGTGGTGATGGAGAGAAGAGGGTGTGTTTGGATGTGGAACCCACAGGACTTGCTGATGTGGAGGGAGAAGGAGAGAAATGGAGGATGACTCCTAGGTTTCGGCTTGCGAGTCTGTGTGGATGGCTGTGCCTCTTAGTGAGATGGGGAAGAACAGGAGCAGAACAGATCCTCACTGGGACAAGTTAAACCATGATGGGATGCCCTTTCATGCCACCAGAGGGAAAAAAATGAAAAGGATGAGAATACCAACGTTGGGGATGATGGAGAGCAACTGGAACTATGACCGTCTCGGAAGACTGTTTGGTATTAATAGCTAAAACCGAATACTCACAAATCCCATGAACTCTTCGTTCCCCTCCTCCCCCGAAGCTTCCCTTTGGTCATGAGACCTCCAGAGTGTGGTCCAGTGCGCACCCGGCACAGTGACCTGTGACCCCTCCCCCGCCTCCCGGAGCGGCGCTGCACCCCTCTGGGTGCGGAAAGGGCCAGGCCTCGACCGCCCTGGGTACATTGCCCTGGCCGCTCTCCAGTGCTTTCCTCCCTCCGAGCCGGCTCCTGCCCGGCGGGGGCGCCGGTCCTCCGCCCAGGGGCCGAGGATGCTGCGGGACGCCCGCAGTGCCCACTGCTGCCGCGCGGGGCCTCTGCTGTTAAAGCACCGCGGGCGTCGCCAGGCTCCACCGCCCCCGCCGCCCCACCGGCGTCCGTCGCTCAGGACCGCCAGCGTATCACCGTTACCAGCGCTGTTGACTGTTCAAGGTCAACGCAGAGATTCCAGGCTTTGTTCCCGCTCCCAACACGCCGCCTTCAGTACGTGCTGCGGATACCAGTGTATTTAAAGACGCTTTGTCGAAACCAACTTTGCCCCGTCCTCATTTTATGGTTTCGAAGTATTAAAATAAATGACCAAAAAAAGTTAAAAATATGAGGAAGGATAGAGGAACTGTGAACAATGAAACCAAAATGTAGGTCAAAACTATCAAAGGAAATCTGTGGGTGTGTTTATATTTTTATGTATTTATATTCTTATTAATGTAACAGATGTGCCCAGCTTAAAAGCACCCTGTTTTAAAAATGAGACTGAATGTAGAATATGATAATAATAATTAAAAGGTATCTTTTATGCCAAGATCATATTGCAACCTATACATATATGAGATACAGATTAATCCGAAGGAAAAATAAAACGGGCAAATAAAAAATCACAAATCTTTTTTTAAATTAAACTTTTTTTATTTTGAGATAATGATTGACTCACATGAAGTGGTAAGAGATAATACACAGAGATCATCTGTACTCTTTACCCAGGTTCCCCCAGTGGTAACATCTTGCAACACTGCAGTACACTATGGTAACCAGGATATATTGATGGAGTTAACATACAGAGACATCCCCATCCCTCATGTTGACCATGTTGCCACACCCACTTCCCTCTCCCCCTCACTCCTTCCTTAATCTCTGGCAACCACTAATCTGTTCTCCATCTGTATAATTTTGTCATTTTAGGAATGTTGCATAAATGGAATCATATAGTGTGCTACCTTTTGGGACTGGCTTTTTCATTCAGCATGATGCTCTTGAGATCCATCCACATTATTGCATGTCTCAATAGTTCATTTCTGTATGTTGCTGAGTAGTATTCCATAGTATGGATATACAGCTTAACTCTTCGTCTGCTGAAGGACACCTGGATTGTTTCCCATTTATGGTTGTAACAAATAAAGCTGCTATGAACATGTACAGATTTTTGTGTGAACATAAGTCTTCATTTCTCTGGGATAAATGCCCAGGAATACAACCGCTGGAGTGTATGGTAGCTGTATGCTTAGTTTTTTCCCCAAATAACCCATCTATTTTACATAGGAAATTTGATTTAGACAATAAATATTAAATATCATACATTAATGAAATATTCTATTTACTAGTAAGTTATGAAGATTTAAATATGTTAAAAACCCTCTCAAACCTAGCTGGCAAACAAGGTGGATAATAAATACTGACATAGCCAACTAATTTTCATTGAATACAATAATAAACGAGAAGTAAAGAAGCAGATATCTTTTATTTATAAACCATCATATCAAAAGGGAATGTTCCTGGGCCGGCCTAGTGGCTTAGCGGTTAAGTGTGCGCACTCCGCTACTGGCGGCCCGGGTTCAGATCCCCAGCGCGCACCAACGCACTGCTTCTCCGGCCATGCTGAGGCCGCGTCCCACACACAGCAACTAGAAGGATGTGCAACTATGACATACAACTATCTACTGGGGCTTTGGGGAAGAAAAAAAGGAGGAGGATTGGCAATAGATGTTAGCTCAGAGCCGGTCTTCCTCAGCAAAAAGAGGAGGATTAGCACGGATGATAGCTCAGGGCTGATCTCCCTCACAAAAAAAAAAAAAAAAAAAAAAAGAGAGAATGCTCCAAAGACTAGTCCCATGATAGTTATCTTTCATTTGGTATGGCTGTCGTATGTCCTCAATTTATGAAATAAACGCACAGGAGAGTAAGGCTCAGAAACAATGTATTTAGACAGAAAAAATAAAATGTTATCTAAAGTATTAACAACTGGAACTAAAGCCTGCTTATTCAGTCTTTCATTAGGAACAACTTGCAACTCTTAAATATTTGCACTAGCTTCTCTCAGCAGATCCACAGCTCCACCTCTAGTCCCGGGTTATGTGTAGTGGAGGGTCACAGGAGACAGTCTGGACATCAGGGTGCCCAGTAACCACTTGTGATTCACAGTTTAGTGCAATTTCATCATCACTACCTAAATAAAACACTCAAAGGGATTTTCTCGTTGACAGTTGTCAACAATAGCACGACAAACACAAAAAGTAGTACATTATCCCTTTCGTTTTTGTCATTCAAGTCAAATTTGAATACCAAGTCAATTTAATCACATTATTATATATTTCAAAAATGACAGCCATGAAATCAGTTGTTGGATGAATTCAGATAGAGTTTTTTCCTTTTAGGAGAATTAAAACCAGTGTAGATAAACGTTTTGTTTGAACATAGTACTAACACCTTTCCTTCTTGCCCTGTCAGAACTTTTCACTGTATTCACTTCCTCTGCTGTTGTCCATTCTGCTCCACAATTACTGGGTTGCTTTTGCCTCTTTCGTTTACTCATCCGATAAGGATCAGAGTCACATGATTGTTGGAGAGTCCATTCCTGAGTAGGTCCAGCCTCTAGATCTGGAACAGGGGTGGTTAGAGAACAGGGATGGATGTGCATTAGGAAGTGGCACTGTCACCTCACAGTAAGGAACCTGTAGCCACGGATTATATGCATGCCACTGCAAACTTCCTGAGAGAAAGCATGCTCTTGAGGAAAAACAGCATTATTAATTGGAAAAAACCACATGGGAAAGGAGGATCAGCCCACAACTTCTTCATTCCTGTAGCTGGTGAATTTGTTCTAACACAGCTCTCAGGACTTTGGTTAGTTGACTCAGAAGAGCGAGAACCCCCAAATAGATGCTGCACATTAACTGATCTTCCATTTAAACGAATTCCACTTAGCAGAGCTACGGCATAAGACAGGTTCGGGGTGAAAGCAGACAAATGCAAGACATAAGCTTTTCTTCTCTGTCTTTGCACAAAGCCACTTTGGTTAATGGCCCAGCCTATAAGAAACTGAAGAAACAGCTCCTAAAGAAATTCTTCCCGCCCTGGGATCTCTAAATTCTCCACAATGTCCCATCATCCTCTTCCTGAGCAGGAAACAAGAGGCTGTAGGGGGCGCTGTGAACTCCCTGCTTCACTGCGCCACCCTGGAGGGGTGAGGCTGAGATTAGTTTCTAAAGAAACTGCCAAGCTGCTTCCCAGAGTGGCTGCACCATCTCACAACATTCCCAAATGCAATATATGAGTAATCCAGTTTCTTGGTAAGTTTTTTTTGTATGTATGTGAGGTTTATGAAAAACGGAATGACGCATGAAGTAAGGAGTGACAGCTATGGATCCGAGGGAGAATCTAGGGAACAGCTGGAGGAAAGGCCGTCAGGATTGACTAGTAGAAATGGACTTTAGGTAGATAATTCCAGAAGAAACCATTCAGGTCAGGTTAACGTAGAAGAGAAGGAATATGAAAGACTTTGTGAAAAGAGACAGAACAATGAGAAATAGAGAATGTGAACTAATCGTCATTCTTTTAACAAGTTATTTGGCCAAGAACAGATGGTCATCTGACCGGAGAGACTCACAGACCTGGGTCAAAGTTGCACAGGGCGTTGCCCTCACAATAGGGCTTCCATCTTGTGGGCATGAGGCAATAATAATAACAGCAAAACCTAGCACATATGATCACCATTTTGCAGCTGAGGGAAACGGTGGCACTAAGAGGACAGAACTTGCTCGTAGTCAAACAGCGAGGAAGTGGTTCAAAGCCAGGCATTCTGGCTTCAGGTCCGTATCCTGGCTTCAGGTCCGTATCCTCGACCATCGCCTGATACCATCATGACTCATTACTACCGTGGGAACAAATTCATGCCACGTAAGTTAACAGTAATTAGATGCAACCGTGCAGAATATAGTTATCTCTACCTGGAGGAAAGTTCTAGAGTGGATCTGTGTTACAGTAGAAGAATAATGTGCTAAAGAGAAAGAGTATGACATGAATTCAAGAGTCAACTTAGGCCTCGAGGAATGGAAAATGTCCAGCTCTGTTACTTCTCCTGGCCGTTTGGTCGCTGTTCAGTAGAAATCATGTAATTCCATCTGGCCTGTGTTACCCGGCCTCTGTGACTGCTTGAAAGAAAACCCCAGAAATCACAGTTATCAGGCTAGGATGAAACAAATACGCCCTGTCCTGGGGCCTGACTAAATGGCAGAATCCTCTGGCCAGCTGCTGCCTACCTAGAAAGTAAACCAAAACAGGAATTCGGGGTGACTGAAGGGGCCAGGGCCTTGGAAAGAATAAAGCTGACGGGATCCAGGGTAGTGAAGGGTTTCACCAGACAGAACCTGTAAATAGTTACCTTAGGCCTCAAATATGCTTTTGTACTTTCTTGCTCATTGAGAATGAACAAGGTGAATTCTTGGGATGCCCTCATATTGCTCAACAAAGCAGTAAATGTACCACAGATAAACATTTTTCTATTTTTAATCTATCTTTTCATTTTTTTCTCCTATAAGTACCTGAGATTTCAGGTTTATTTTTGTATCCTACCCTTTCAAATGAATGTTTCCCCAGCTGCCTGCATATATCAACAAGTGACTTTCATCCAGCTCCTTTGGGTTTTTTTCAGTTGTGGCGTCCTCCTTACTTTACCAAAAGCTTTGAATCCAGCTGTTTTAGTCCATTTGGGCTGCTGTAACAGAATACCATAGGCTGGGTGGCTTATAAACCACAGAAGTATATTTCTCACAGTTTTGGAGGCTGGGAAGTCCAAGATCAACGTGCCAGCAGATTCGGTGTCTGGTGAGGACCTGCTTCCTGATTCATAGACCACCGTTTTTCACTGTGTCCTCATTTGGTGGAAGGGGCAGGGGAGTTTTCTGGGGTCTCTTTTATAAGGGCAGGAGTCCTATTCTTGAGGGCTCCACCCTCATTACCTAATCACTCCTCAAAGGCCCCACCTCCGAAAACCATCAACTGAAGACTAGATTTCAACATTTTGGGGGGACATGACCCTCCAGTCTATAACACCAACCAAGAGACTTTTTAAAAGTTCATGTTGGTGAATGCTATGCACTTTGGGCAGAGTTGTATTAGAACTAAGTTAACAATCTGCAAGTGAAATCACCAAGAGAGCTTGTTACTGTTTTTCTTTTGAGAAATTGGGGGCCCGCAGTGTGGGAGCATGCCACCAGTTCAAAGGGGCTTTCACAGCTCAGCATGCTCCAGTCCTGAACTTCTGGGAGCAGAAAGCATAAGGGCAGGTTGAACCACATGAAATTGCTGTTGCTGTAGGTCAAAAACAGTTGACTATTGGCATCTTCCCACGGCACAACCCTTTCTATCCAGTAGAGCATTTAGGGAATGCCAGGACATGACGTATCATTATGCTCAGATTCTCTCTCTCTCAGCTTCAGTTGCCTCAACTGTCTGAAGAGTTGAACACCAGTCCAAGTCCAGAGCTGGAAGAACACCTAGCCTGGGTGCGACCTGGCCCCAAAAGATGGTTCAAGTTCAGGCTGCTTCTGCTCAAGTTCAGGCTGCTTCTGCTCAAGCAAACGTTCTCTTTCTAGGAGGCTGATTCAAACAGCCTTGCTGAAGACATATGCAAGACTCCAGTGGGGGCAAGGATGGAAACATTGTTTTTTTACCACTAAGTACTTTGTTTGGATACAGTATCATCCTTTTTTTTTTTTTGGTATACAGTATCAAGAGAAAATAGCTTTAAAAGAAGGTCCTGGTTTTTCTGTTTTTCTTCTTATTTTGATGTGTCATCCTTGCTGCCTATGAGGAAATTCTGTCAACAATTATATGTGCTATTTCCAACTCTTCATGGCTCAACTCACTTATGTGTCATTTCTTATCTGGAAAGAGGCCAGACCAGGAAGTCCTTTCGCCTGGGTTAGAGCCTGGAGCTGCTCCTCACCATCCTGTGGCTGAGTTCCTTGGTGTCTCTGCTGTGTTTCCACTGCATGGCAGATGTGCATCTGCCATGTCTGGCTTGGCATGACCCAGAAGTTCATGCTCAGGTACGCTGTCCCCCACTTCATCCCCAGCAGTTCTCCAGCACAGTACCCCAAATAGACTAGATCTGTTTAATTGAACAATAGTAGTTCTGTGGGCCTAACAATTAGATAATATTAAGCAGTCAGGATCATTACATTACTAAATTGTCACCCATTTTTGTTAATTATTGTCATCCCATTGTAATCTTACAGGGAACTTGCATGGGTCTTTGACTCTCAGAATAACCTTGTGAAGGAGATAGAGCAGGTACGATTACCTGAGAAATAGAGGTTCAAAGAAGTGGATGCAAAGCTGAAACCACACTTCTACTCTTCTTACTACACACTTAAAATCCAGCTCAACTGAGTACCACCCTAAGAGACAATCAGACTCACAATTAGAAACAAGTATTTGAGCTACGATTGTTTTTTCAAGTTACTCTTTTTTTTTTTTTTAGATTTTATTTATTCATTTTTTCCCCCCAAAGCCCCAGTAGATAGCTGTATGTCATAGGTTCACATCCTTCTAGTTGCTGCACGTGGGACTCGGCCTCGCGTTGGACGGAGAAGTGGCGCCTTGGGGCTTGCCCGGGATCCGAACCCCGGCCGCCAGCATCAGAGCGCGCGCACTTAACCGCTAAGCCACGGAGCCGGCCCTCAAGTTACTCTTTTACAAAATAATTTTGAATTGATTTTAACTTTTCACCCTTATAGCTAAGTCCGTTAGTCACACGATGGTAAGCCAGGAAGGAGGCTCTGTTAGCAGTGAATTATAATTAACCAATGTTCCCTGTGGCAAAGCAACATCATTTTATAACTGAGTTAAGTTAAAGAAGTTAAGCCTTACTTAATCAATCACTTTTATGATCATTAAAATGTAAACTATGGACGTTCTATGTCCTGAATTTGGTTTTTTACTTGTTTTAAAACAAGATCAACTCCCTCTATGGCAAATGTTTGTAAAGATCATGCACTTTTTCTTTCTGTCTTTAGGATCTTGCTATATTTAAGCTGCTGTTTCATTTACTAACTTCTGACACTTCCATGCGATTACCTTTGTTATCCAGATTCTCAGTTTTGATGAAACAATTTTGAAATGCAGCAGAGAAAAAAGGGAGTTCGGTCATCTTGGTTTCACCTCAGAAGCTGTATGCCCTTTCCCTGTCCAGCCAAAAAACTCTAATTAACACCACTTCTCTATTATAGCCACAAAGTGAGAAAAACATCCAGGAAATTTGGGGACATGAAAATGTGAAAGACAGACGTGAACATTTCTGCTCCTACCTCCAAAAGTAGAGATGTTAGCTCGTCTTCACCAGCTTACCCGGCTACTTCCAGGCAACAGAGAGAATGAAGTATTACTAATTGGTGAGATTAAGTCACATGAAAGCAGATTATGATCCAAATTATATTTGGAGAGATGGAAGAGAAGAGCTTAAGGATCTTCATTGGGCATCAGCTGCATCAAGGATTCATTCAGCATTTAGCAGATCCACCTGTGGTCTCCTTAAGGCGGTCATTTTGAATTGGGTGCCTTAAAAGATGCAAATATTCAGACACTTGGATGCAGACATTACACTAGAGCACAGACACATGCACACTGTCTTGGGTGTACAGGGAAGATTCTGGAATCAGGAGTGGGGAGTCGTACACCTGCTCTAAGTCACTCTGGCTCTCTGTGCCTCAGAGTTCTGTCCCGTAAAATGTGGGCATTTGAGTTACATGCTCTCTAAACTCTAAATACTTTCATAATCTACTATACAAAAATAGATTATATACTATATATATATTATAAAAATATAATTAGTATATTATATACTAATATACAAACTATTTATACAGTATAATTACATACTAATAATCTCTTATACAATCTGCTAAAAATTCATAAAAATAACTATCCCTTCACGTTTTCCACTAAAGGGCTTGACCATTTTTCTAGAAATTATTTTCAGTATTCTATTCTATAGAGGTAAGAAGTCATTTCTTTAATAAAAAATTCTACTCAAAGCAGAAAATATGAGGAGACCTTGTTTACAGTCCTTAGACCTCACCCTGACCAAGAATTTTATCTTAGTATAAGGGAAAACATGGAAGAATTTTATTTATTCGTTTATACTCGTCTATGCTGTCTAAAAGTATTTGAATGACTTTTACCAAGAAGCTCAGATTTAAAAAAAAAAAACAAAACTAAACCCTCCCATGGTAGGATTGAGACAGGCGAAGGGAGGAGATGGATGTCCTAGGAGGTTCTCAGAGGTCACATAATGTACATGTTTTTTAAAAAACTCGTTTATGTGGTTATTTGCCTCTAATAAAAATGAAAGTTATATCTTATTTGACTCGAAACAGAAATGATCTTTCTGACCACCAGCCTGAGACACTTCCCCTTCTCTTGCATCTGTTTCCAAAGGAAGAAAGGAAGAAGGAAGGGAGGGAGGGGGAGAAAGGTAGGGAGGAAGCTCCGTCCCCTGAGGGCTGGGGCTTCCCAAGGAGAAGTTCTCAATTTCTCCTCTGGCTGGACACCAGGAAGCAACACCTGCAGAATCAGGGCTTGGACACTGAGGATGCAGCAGTGAACAAACCAGACATAAAATCTTGCTTTTAGGGAGTGCACGTTCTTCATCTCTAAAAGGTAAGTCAGAGTGTCAATTTGGGTGAATTTCATTCCTGATATTGTTCTGTAGTGCATTCTCCTAGTATTGACTATTTTAAAATTTTTCTCCTCTTCTAAAAATAAACTTGATGTAAATAATTCAATACAACAGAAAAAAATTGTTACCTAGTTTTTGTAATTTAATAAATGAAATGTTTGTGGTATTACGATTTTTCTTGTGAAAGTTAAGTTACTATTTTCCTTCTATTAATACAAGAGGACAACTGTACTCTATTTGGTTTTTGAAATTTGACATCAAATCTCATCAATGGTGCATGTTGTATAATCCTTACAATACTTTTTGATTCTATTCATTGAAGTGCATTTTTTTTTCCTCTGATGTGGTTGGGCGAAATATTGATAAGATTATAAAATAAGAGCCCAGTAGCTGGCAGTCATATGTTACATCAATGTTCCCCTCTGTAAATACTACATGAGTGTTACTTTACCTTTCAAAACTAGAAATCCTGGCCATGATCGCTTCCTCTTTTCGAACCTCCACGGCCATTTTTGCCCTAATTATCCTGCGTGTCGGGGCTCTGGAGACTTTCACAGCTGCGGTATATGAACACGCTGTCATACTGCCAAACACAACAGTTACACCTGTTTCTCTGGATGATGCCTTGCTCCTCATGAACAAGAATATAGATAATCTGGAGAGAGCGATTAAGCAGGCTGCTAAGCAGGTACTCTTTTATTTTTGCTAACCATAATTTATGGGAGGGACACGAGAGCTGGTGGAAGATTGGAGTGTTGGATTGTCCAGGTTGCACGTGGAGAAATCATTTGGATTTGACTTGTTTTGGACAGGGTGCTCAAATCATTGTGACTCCAGAAGATGCACTCTATGGATGGACATTTACCAGGGAAACCATTTTCCCTTATCTGGAGGATATCCCAGACCCTCAGGTGAACTGGATTCCATGTCAGCACTCGGACAGGTATTTTAACTATCCTAGTTGTTTGTGCAGAAATGCTGTAATTCTCTAAAATATGCACATTCACCCCAGCAAAGTGCTAAATCCTGAATAATCTGTAAGTGGTGTATGTTATGGTTGTATTTATCTTGGCATTGGTTAGATTAAAAAAATTGTACTTTGATACCATTTAACAATCATTTGTTACTGAATATCTTTATTAAATTTGCAGAAAATACGTAAATAGGATTTTATTACTGGGATTAAAAACTAAAGGAAGAGGCTCTCATGGATACTAGTTAGTCAGTTAATTTCTGAAGTGGACAGTGGGTTGTGTTTGGAAAATATTCCAAGGTCTCTATTGAAGGTAACGTATTGCAATTTTATGGAGTCTGTTCCAGAATCTGCTTCCCAGGCAGAAAGACCTTCCCACATACTTTCTAGTGAATCATAAGGAAGACCTTACACTTTGAAACTTTGCATTTTCCTGGGCTCATGAAGCTAATTTTCCAGGGAAACAGAAATCTAGAAACTTTGTACTATAAAATATTTAATATATATGTGTATGTTTAATATATAAATCCCGCTGTCTACTAAGACTTGAAGATTAATTAAATTATTTAGGTACAGATCACACACTTCCATATTTTCAGTAAAGGATCTCTCCCTCTTTCACACTCCTTCTCTCTCACCTCTCACTCTCTCTCACCCTCACACTTTCTCTCACTTTTTTACCTCCAATTAAGTTTACTAAACATTCCTCTGCCATGTTCTTGCTGGAGGATTATGGATACCATGCTTTTTTAGGCACCCCTGGTTATTCTGATAAGAGTTTTCAGGAAATGGCTTTTCCTAGCTCAGGAGAGATTAACTACACAAAGAGGACAACACTGGGTTTCATGACAGGGAAAAGTTCCATCTTCCCATCCTTCCTGTTTTGAGCCAACACTCTCTACCGTGTTTGTAAGAAACTTTCTTTTGTGCCAGAAGAGAGGCCGATAGCTGGACAGTCTTTCTGCATAGAAGTTTTGAGAATTGGGACAACCCATTTGTTTTTCATCTCATAGTAGGATTGAGTTCTGAATTTCCTGTTGAAAACAAAATATGTTGCAAATTTATGGATGAGTCAAAGATCACAGTAGCTATGGAGACTAGTGAAGATAGGGGGAGAGGTTTATTCCATATGGTTAGTAAATATCTCTTGCATAGCCCTAGAATGGAAGGAACAAATTTTGAAAGAAAATGGTCTTGCATCATCACCAATATAGTCACATTTAATTCATTAATCTTTTTATTCATTCATTCAACCATTATTTTTTGAGTATCTACCATGTGATAGATTCTATTCCAGGAATAGGGGATATAGCACTTAATAAAACAAGTCTCCACCCTCCTTGTGGCTTATGAATATTCTAGAGGACGAAGACAGATGTAAACAAACTCAGGTATTACATAGAATGTCATATGGTGATAGAACAAAGGAAATGGTGTGCTTGGGTGGGATGAGGTGTAGGGCCTATTGTGGTTATTCTTTTATTTGGATTGATTACAGAGCTTTGAGTGAGTATGGCGTCAGTGCATTGGCAAGGGAGAGAAATTGTGAGATGAGGTCAGAGAGGTGCCACACTGTGGGGATGGTATAGATTATGTAAGGTCTTGAAGTTGGTTATAAGAACTTTGGGTTTTCCGCTGAGTGAGATGGGGAGGCACCAGAGGATTTGGAGCTGAGGAATGATCCCATCTGACTCATGTTTTAAAAGGACCACTCTGGCTTCTGTATTGGAAACAGACTAGGTGGGCAGTGGCACAGCAGGGAGACCATTTAGGAAACTATTGTGATTATCCTGGTTGGGGCGGATGGAGCCGGAACTGGGATGGAAGAGGTGGAGCTGGAAAGACGTGGTCAGATTGTAGATATGTTTTGGGTGACAGGATTTGCTGCCAGATTGTTTGTGGGGGTACGAGAGAAAGATACACCTCAAAAGTCACTCCCAAGTTTTTGGCCTGAGAAACTGGAGGCATGCAGTTTCCACTTACAGACATAGAGAGCAGTGAAGGAATAGCAAGTCCAGGATGGAAATCAGGAAATCAATTTTGTGCATCTTACATTTGAGCTGCCCTTTAAGCATCCAGGTGGAGATGTCAACCTGGCCATTGCATATACAAGTCTGGCACAACAAGACAAGGTGAGAGCTTGAAAATAGAGATGGAAAATTGGAGATAGAAAATGCAGGAGTGCAGATATAGGTGGTTTTTAACGCTGTGATGGCTTAATCTACGGAGTGAGTTAAAGAAAAGAAGATATCTAAGGCTTGAGGTCTAGGAAATTCCAATGCTTAGACTCAGGGGAGATGAGGAGGAACCAGCAAAGGAGACGGAGAAGAGCTGCCAGTGAGGAGGAGAATGAGAGAGTGGGCTCCAATAAGCAAGGTGAAGTGTTTCCAGGAGGAGGGGTGATGAAGTGTGTCAGCCGCTGCAGGTAGGTAGCACGAGATCAGGTAAGATGTGGAGGTCATTGCCGGCGTTAATAAGAGCTGTCAGTGGGACGAGAGAGACGGAAGCTGCTTTGAATGCTTCAAAAAAGAATAGGAGAGGATGAGCTGGGGACAGCAAGATGGCCAGCTCTTTCAAGGAGTTTTGCTGAAAGAGGAGCTGAGAAATGGAGCATTAATTCAGACTGGCATGTGGGGTCAAGAGAGGTTCTCATTTTATTTTTTTGAAGATGAAAGGTATGAGAGCATATTTGCATGTTGATGATATGATCCAGTGTAGAGGTGACAACCGCTGATGCAGGAGAGTGAATAATGCATTTTCGGGGCAATAGATATGACATGGAAAAAAATTCATCAAGTTTAAGTATAATTTGTGACTTTTTTGGGTGTGTGTGAGGAAGATTGCCCCTGAGCTAACGTCTGTGCTCACCTTTCTCTATTTTGTACGTGGGCCTGATGAGCAGTGTGTAGGTCTGCGCCTGGGATCTGAACCTGCGAACCCTGGGCCACTGAAGTAGACTGCATGAACTTAACCACTACGCCACTGGGCCGGCCTCAATTTGTGACTTTTTAAATATGATCTCTATCATGTCACATAGTTATTTCTTTTTTGTGATGAGAACAATTAAGATCTAGTCTTATAGCAACTTTGAAGTTTATAACACTGTGTTGTTGTCTATAATCGCTATGCTGTGAATGAGATTTCCAGGACTTCTCTATTAGTTGCAAGTTTGTCCCCTTAAGCAACATATTCCCAATTCCTCAACCCCCCAGCCCCTGGTAACCACCATTCTACATTCTGTTTCTATGAGTCTCGCTTTTTTAGATTCCACATGTAAGTGATATCATACGGTATCTGTCTTTCTCCATCTGACTTATTGATATGTCTTAATCAAAATTTGATTTAGATTTGGTTACACACCAGTACAAGTAAGACTCAGCTGCCTGGCTAAGAACAACTCTATCTATGTCTTGGCGAATATGGGGGACAAGAAGCCATGCGATCCCCACAACTCCATGTGTCCTCCTGGCGGCTATCATCAGTACAACACCAACGTGGTGTATGATGCGGAGAGGAAGTTGGTGGCGCGCTACCATAAGGTAAGAGGGGCGGCTATGTAGAACGGAGCCTGCTCTGACGGTGGTGGGTGCGGGGTTTAGGAGTCTGAGCGTCTTTCCCTATACGATGTGATGTTACTGGAGATTTTTTTTTTAAAGGGAGCAATAAAGAAAATGACATTTTAGAAGAGAACTAATCTGAATAAATAAAAATGTAGGCAGAGACCTGTAAGAAAGGTGTGGTAATAGTCCAGGATTGAGATAATTTTTTGCATATATAAAACAGGTAATTTAAATGTTGATACAAAAGATACTAAGATGACTGATCTGGATACCATTTAACACTGAAATGATACAAAGATGTTTCCAAATTGTATGAATCAGTTTCAGGGAAATTAATTTCCCTGTTTTCTATCAAATCACAAAAGTGATCTTTCTATTTATTTTCTACACCAATTAATTAGTTACCCTCTTAATCGGTTTAAGGTCAAATCATGAAACTTTTACTTTAAACTCTGAACTGAAAGAGTAAAATATCCTGAAGTCATAATTTAAACTAAATTGCGTAGAGAGGCTGGCCTTTTAAATGGACATGTCACGTGCAGGTCAGTGTGCATGTCCCTCTTCCTCCCCCATATTTTTCTAAGAATCTTAAATTATAGCCTCACAATCTTTTCAATGGAGAAGTGATCTCCTGCAAGTCCCAGTTAATATATAAATATTATTCCAGAGGAGTGATATTAGATGAATAGTTTTCAAAGGTTTTTGATCATATACCCCAATCATAAAAAATTTTTAACATGAGTCCAAATTTTTGTATTTATAAATAAAACACACAACTTTCAAAAAGTTTTCTTCATAACCTTGTGGCTTTCGACAACTTCTTTTCATATGTAATTAAACTTTCGTGTTCTCCTCAAAAGTGTGTTTCATGCCAGGAATAGAAATGTCAGCTCTTCAGTTTCTTGTTTTTGAGACTGTGTTTACATTATGGCTATCATTTTTTAATGCACTTTCTTTGCAAGAATCATGTTAAGCTCTTTTTCTATCTGTAAGTGTTGATTTAGTAAAACTGGTAGCATAGTTTGGTCAAACCACTTAACCAGGCCCCAGTAAACTGCAGGATGGCACAGTGCGATGTTTGCTGACAAGCTAGTGAGGAGCCTTCGGTCATCCTAGTCCTAGGGGAGGGGCTCTTGCTCTCCTCTCAGGGTACTTCAGAGACAATTTGAGACCCACAACCTCTGACATATGGACCTAATCAGAGTGCCTTTGTCATTCAATTCTTAAAATACTAGTAAAGTTCAATTTCTATTTTAGGTTTTAGATAGAAAATAAATTTAGAGAGAAGTTTTAATAGTCTTATTCCCAACCCTTGGCATTCCCTACTTTGCAGACCATTTTATTAAATTGTTGACCCTGATTATTATATTAGACAGGGCAGTTTTTCAAGTTTACCTGAAAGGATTCCAGAAGAATTAAATGAAAAATTCATTTTCAACAGCAATTTTGAAAGGGGGGTAAGAGTCCCTGAGATTACTTTGGATGGGACACTGTAAAGAGGCAGGTGGCATCCCTCAGCCTATTAGCAGGTATTTATTGTGCATCAGGGGAATCCCTGAGACCTAGAGACAGAAAAAAGCTTCTTCAGCTCTCAGGAAGGTATTTGGCTCCTAATTGAGAGAGGGGGAAGGTAGGTAGGGAGAGAAAGAGAGATTGAGAGAGAGAGAGAGAGAAGCTATAATTCTGCAAGCTTTCCTTGGAAGTTTACTTCCAATCACCAGATTCATTCACTTCCTATAGATTTCCTGCTGTTGACCATAGCCAAAGCGATTACTAACTTTGGATGGTTTTTACAGATTATTGCTTCAAAAAACAAGCCTTTCCTGGTTTGTTCCTATTCATTTATTACAGTACCACCTCTACTTTGAGCCTCAGTTTGATGTCCCTGAAAAGCCAGAGTTGGTGACTTTCAACACCACCTTTGGAAAGTTTGGCATTTTCACCTGCTTTGATATTCTCTTCCACGACCCTGCTGTTACCCTGGTGAAAGATTTCCATGTGGACACCATCCTGTTTCCCACAGCTTGGATGAATGTCTTGCCCCTTCTGACAGCTATTGAATTCCACTCAGCTTGGGCTATGGGCATGAGAGTTAATCTTCTTGTGGCCAACACCCACAATATCGGTCTGAATATGACAGGTAATTCATGACCGGGTGAGGTCTGCAGGTACACCTCTTGATGCAGAGAGACGAATGCCTCAGATATGACCTGTTGTCATGTGTGACTTCCTTGTTGGGACTCCTCACTCTGTTTGTCTGTCTTTCACAACAAAAGACAAGCTGATTATGACAGTTATGATTGCCTTAAGACCTTTGTGTGTATTATTTCATTTATCCTCACAACAACTCTGTGGGATGGATGTTATCATCCCAATTTTACAGATTGGAAAACTGAGACACGCAGAATGCAAGTAACTTGCCAAAAGCTACCAGCCAGTAAGTGGCAGAGCATGGAAGTAAACAGGATTTGCTCTAACACTGGCAAAGGGCAGAGGAGTATATTATTGACATGTTGCTGTGTAACAAATTACCCTAAAAGTGAAAAGTGGCTTGAAACAACAAACATTTATCATCTCACACATTCGTTGGTCAGAAATTTGGGACTGGCTTAGCTGGGTGGTCCTGGCTCAGGCTCTCTCTGCAGGGTACATCAAGCAGTAGCTGGGCTGCAGTCATCTGAAGTCTTGACTGGGGTGGTCAGGTCTGCTTCCAGGATAGCGGCCTCACATGGCTCTTGGCAGGATCCCTTGGTTCCTTAGTGGCTGTTGGCAGGAGACCTTCATTTCTTGCCACTTGGTCCTCTCCACAGGGCTGCGTGATGGATCCTCATGGGGTGGCAGCTGACCTCCTCCAGAGCAAGTGAGAAGAGAAAGAGAGAGAGAAAGATGGTGGTGGGGGGGATGGGGGGGTGGGAAGCTATGCTGCTGTTTATACCTAGTCACACGTTCACTCCTCCATGTTCTTTTTTTTTTTTTTTTTTTTTTTTTTTTTTTTTTTTTTTTTTTTAAATTTTATTTCAGGTCCTCTATTATCATGTTTTACACCCTGATCTCATGTTTTCCCCCAGAGTAGAATAATACTTTTTTTTTTTTTTTTTTTTTAAAGATTTTATTTATTTATTTTTCCCCCAAGGCCCCAGTAGATAGTTGTATGTCGTAGTTGTACATCCATTCTAGTTGCTGTATGTGGGACGCGGCCTCAGCATGGCCGGAGAAGCGGTGTGTCGGTGCTCGCCCGGGATCCGAACCCGGGCCGCCAGCAGCGGAGCGCGCGCACCCAACCGCTAAGCCACGGGGCCGGCCCTCCATGTTCTAATCATTAGGAGTGAGTCACTACTAAGTCCAGCCTGCGTTCAAAGGGAAGGGAGTAGATCTACCCAGTGGAGGGAGGAGCACTGAAGAACTTTTGTATAGATTTGAAAACCACCACCACAGTAGGGAACAGGAGAGAATTTTGCATTACCTTTCCCCACCTTTGGGGATACAAAGATTTTTATATTTGGTTTAATTTTCTGTAATGCTAATAAATAATCCTATTATATTCAAAGTCTATTTGAAATGAGACCATTGAACATCTATTTTAATTTGCTCTGATAGAGAATAGGAGAAGTACTTAGGTGTTGGGTGTAACTAGAAGTCTGTGTGCTGTTTCATTGTGACTAACATGGTGATATGACCACATGTGCAATTCTGATGGGGGAATTGGCAGTGTTGGTTTTGTTTTTGTCTTAAAAAGACTTGTCTTCCATTCACAGGCAGCGGCATCTATGCACCACAGTCTCCCAAAGTATACTATTATGATATGCAAACAGAGATGGGAAAGCTCCTCTTTTCAGAAGTGGATTCACATCCCCGAGTCTCTCCTGCCTACCCGGCAGCTGTGAATTGGCATGCCTATGCCACAACCATCAAGCTATTCCCAGTGCAGAAAAACGCTTTCCAGGGATTTATTTCCCAGGATGCTTTCAACTTCACAGAACTTTTTGACAATGCAGGAAACCTTACAGTCTGTCAAAAAGATCTCTGCTGTCATTTAAGCTACAGAATGTTAGGGAAGGAAGAGAATGAAGTGTATGTTCTGGGAGCTTTTTCAGGACTTCGCGGCCGAAGGAGACGAGAGTACTGGCAGGTAATTTCAGCTCAAGTGAAAGGGAGCACTTAGGTGTCAGGACAGGTAAAAGAGTTAACTTTTCATATTTGTCCCAGGGAGCCGAATGCTTTTTCCTGGCATGACTCCACGCATTGTCGATATTACACACACACCCACACATGCGTACACACGCACGCACGCACACATACTTTGGTATTAATCATATGATATTTGCAATGGGAGTTAAGTATAATCTGATTGCTTGCTTTGAGCAAGCAATTTTTTTTTAAAAAAATTATTAACCTGACCATGGTGATTTTCTGTTTGACTAATAAACTAGTTTACATATTAAGGCTTCCTTAAGTAGCTTTGCTGACATATCTGAATATAAACGGTCTTGTTTTAACTTTTAAGACCATCAATGAGTAGGAATACAACTTTTATCTTCGTTTCTCTTATAATCAGATGTCCTGGTCATTTTATTCCCTTCCAATGATAAATATTTAAAATGCAAACTTTTTATATTGTGTTGGCTATGCATATGTGTTTTCTTATTATATTCTGTGCCCTACTGCCTTCTTCTAAAGAAAAGGATATGGAAAAAAGAGGTGGTCAAAGTTTAATCATCTCTGTAGTGTTAGTACTACTGTTGCCCAAAGACCTCCACTCTCTTGGGTCAAGTGCCATCATCTGACATGCTGAACTAGTGGTTTAAGTCTAACTCTAAACTGACTTCTTTCTTTCAATCTACTTGTTACCCAGGAAGTGGGGTTGGTTCTCAAGTCATTTGCCATTTCCAATAAAGCAGTTAATTATAAGAAACATGATCCAAATCTCTTCAACAAGTGGAGAAAATACTTGCTTTGCTATGGTTCTAAACTGAGTCAACAGTTCTAGTACAAGTAACTTTGATGTAAAGCATTGCATTTTGTCTGTATCTGTTCCGCATAGGTGTGCACCATGCTGAAATGCAAAACTACTGATTTGACAACTTGTGGATGGCCAGTAGACACTGCTTCTACAAGATTTGAAATGTTCTCCCTAAGTGGCACATTTGGAACAGAGTATGTTTTTCCGGAAGTGCTACTTACCAAAATTCATCTGTCTCCTGGAAAATTTGAGGTAGGAAGATTTTAAGGGTATTTGCATTTGTTGTGTTCTCTGAAGCCAGGTGAAACACGCTATGGCAATTTTATTGGTTAACTTTCGTTGTGTAACAAACTTCCTCAAAACTTAATGACTGAGCAATAATCATTTCTTTAGCCCTGATTCTGTGGTTGGCAATGTGAACTGGGTGTAGCCACGCTGTTCTTCGGGTCTGGAACGAGTCCAGTTGATGTTGACTGGTCCCATTCACACACCTGTCATTAGCTAGTGGATTGGTTGGGGCTGGCTGGTTTGTGAGGCCTTGTCGCGGACAGCTGGGATCGTTGGGCCACTTCCTCCCTGTGGTCTCTCTTCTTACAGCAAGCTTGGGCTTGTTCACTTGTTAGTTGAAGGATCCCAAGAGCATCAATAAAGAAAACCACGTGGGCAAGTTCTTTTCAAGTCTCTGCTTGCACCATGTTTACAAATGTCTCATGGACTGAAGCAAGTCACGTGACCAATGTAGACTCACGAGGCAGAGAAATAAATGATGCAGATCTCTCAGTGGGAAGAGCTGTAAAATCACATTGCAACAGGGCACGGGTAAAGGAGGGGAAAATTTTGTGGCCATTTTTACAATTTACAACAACTAACTCTAAAGTGATGACACTTCATTGGAATCATGATAAGATACCTAGAACTTATGAGCCTGAGGCACCTTTCATTGACAAATGTTTGTTTATAGAGTTTTAATTTTCTTTTCTCTCATGCGGGGACAAACAGAAAAAATATCACGTTACAGTGGCGATAATCAATTAATTCATAAGCTGGCCTCAAATTAGAATTAAGACTCAGCAGGTTTATATTTGCTAGTATACAGCACATGCGCGCACACACATACACACACACTCCACCAGTCTGAACCTTAATGTCTTCTCTGAATTGTGGCAAACACTGGCAGGGCTTCAGTAACTAGAGTGAAGTCATTGCATTTTCTATAAAAGAAAAATAGCATCTGAGTGAATTCATCTCAGGCATTGAGCAAGGAAATCTTTAAAACTACAGATTGCTTGTGGTCATAAATCTGTGTCTCCCTGTATTATCAGATTGGGAAATGTCACATTTATAAAAATATTTAATTCTGTGAAACCAACGGTTTACCATACAGTGCAGCCTTAAGGCTGGGAAACCCGGAGAACAGGAATCTTTGGCTGCTATAGAACCTGGTTGGGTAGAATCTCATGAGAAAATGAGGCTGGAATAAAAGCTTAAATGCCAACTACAGAAAATCATAATCGGATCTGAAGGGAGGGATCTGGAACTGAAATCTAGTAGTTAAAAGGTGGCACAAATAAGCATAGATGAATTGAAAATGTCTGGGACCACTTAAGGAGGTGAGAGAAGAGAGAGCAGGGTTCACACAGGTGAGCTGAGGAAGGGGTGGGGTCTGGGATCATAGAAGCTCTGCATCTTGTATGCCCTGCCATTGAAACTGAGCACACAATCTACCTTTCTGGGTTCTATTTTGACATTTTCCCCACGTCATATACTCATAGAAATGTATCTCCTTGAGGAATTATCCTGGAGTGGAACTGAGCATGTATCTCCCAAAAGCATCTCATCTGTGGGAGAAAGACAAAAAACTGGTAGTTTTCCAGACCCGGCGAAAGGTCCAGAGCCAGAAATGACATTTCACTATCCCTCTGAACCACATCAGATTTGAAGAAGATGGATGGTGGTGGTAGTTGATGAGGAGTTGGAGACCATAAAGAAATTAGTCCACAGCCACCTCCTTTCTTTGTTTTAAATTTTTTGTCTTAAATGGTTTCAGACAGTTGGGAACATTTAGAGAATGATACAGAAAAGTAAAATGTTAAGTACTTCACTGTATAGTATTCGTAGGTCTCAACTCTTAACACTTCTCAGAACTTGTCGTGCTATCTCCCATCTCTGGGTACTGACTGCTTATTCTTGGATGGAAAGAAGGAGGGAAGGGAGAGATTGCAACTGTGCTTTAAATTAGGCACTTAACAGTATAATTACCGTTTGGATCGTGTCTCATCTACTCCTGCTCATTTGCTGAATGATAAGATGAGATATAGATTGTGTTACCCCCAAAAGCTATCAAGGAGGCGTTTGGCTGCTGGCAGGCAGGATTTTTGGTACAGAACTTCCATGGAGGGGGCCGTGTGGCCAGAGTGCTGGTCTTCATTTTGCAAGTGTAGATTCTCTATGGCATGGTTTTCCCTGAAGTTCATCAGATTCTAAGGAACAGACACTAACCAAACTCACAAGATGGGAGGAAGAGAGGACCAGTTTATTATTATTTTTTAAAATAGATTCTCTTAGCTGGAGAACAATGAACTGTCATCTTGAGGAGGCTCTCCATTGGCAAGTCCTCTCAAGAGTCCAAACTATGGATCAGAAGTTTGTTTTGTGAGCACGGAATTAAAATAAAAGGGGTTGGGTGTTCATGGAGCAGATTTCTATGGAGCTATGGTAGCCTGTGGCAACGTGCTTCTCCTCTCTAGAGCTGGTTACCTCAAGACCACGTTGAAGTGGGGTGCCTACTTTCCTCAAAAAGGGCCAAATAAACAGGAACCAATTCTCGATTTTTTTAGTTATTCCTTCTCTAGAGAATTTGCTGATCATGGCCCTCCTGTTAACATATTGTTTCTAGAGAGACCAGTTATAACATCATAGATGATAAATTTTTCACCTGAGTTATGCCAGCCAGGTCTTCTGGAGTATTTCCCGAGTTTCCTTGACTGACGCACTCTCCATCAGCAAATATTTACACATTAGCTTAGAGATTCACTTCTGCAGAGATCTCAACACATTTACTGAATATCTTTCCCCACCCCTAGTTTTATGCTAAAAGCATGAAGTGTTATTGACCACGACCACAAATATGGAAAACATCTTACTTTAACGTTATAGACAATTCTGGTATATCATCAGAAGTATGATCTCTGCAACTAACTAGTTATGTAACCTTATGCAAGTCAGTTAACCTCTGAATTTCCTACCTGTAAAAGGGAGAGAATATCCTCCTCACTGATTTGGTGAGGATCAAATATGATAATGTGTGTGAACTCACTTTGTGAACAGTGAAGTATTATACAAATTTCAGGATCTATTTTTAAGTACTTACTACAAAAGGCTTATCTGGTTAACCAAGTTCATTAACAATGAGGAGGAATGGACCACATGTATTGAACATCATGTAAGTATAGATCAATGTGCAGATGGGCTGGAGGAGTAAGTGGCCAGGGCCCACTCCAGATCCAGTAAATTAGAATCTTGTGAAGGTGGAACTGATATTTTTTCAGAGTTCCACAGGTGATTTTGGTGGGTAAGAACTACCAGTTTAAGGGAATAATCAAAAAGGTCAAACTATATTTAGTATGTACTGCCTAGGAGGCAGTAAATTGTGTATCATTTTATATTTTAGGAAAATGTCTAATAAGCAACTGGTGAAAATGCTAAGTTTTAGCTAGAATCTGAGAGAAAATCCCTGATCTGGAACAGTTATTCCCAAGAAGGTCAAAATAGACAAAATTTAACCATATTGATGAAAAGTCACTAGAAAATAAGATATTTGTGTTTAACTTGTTTCAAACTTACCCAACTCTAATTTGAAATACAGCTCTGGTATTTCAATTTTGTGTCTTTAATGAACAATTTAATAAACAAGGAACAATTTATAAGCAATGAACACTTAATGAACAATAAACAGGGAACTTTTAATGTTTTATTTTGTTCATTTAATTACTGACAGGTTGTGTGTTTGACCACTAGTTAGTAGTCTGTGTCTTTGTGGGTCTGTGATGATCACGACAGTAACGCTCTTCTAGGATATTCAATTATTTTCTTCTTCCAGTTATGAAGTATCTGGTTTCTCAGTTTCCAAGTTCTCCCCATCCAAATTGTCCTTCCCACAACTGATGGATGCATTTTCTTTTGTTCTTGTTCCGTGTATTGTCTATCTATTTGTGTTTCTTTCTATTCTTGTTCCCTTACTTTGCATGCTTTACTCCCTCACAGAGAGGCCTCTGTGACTTCAGCATCCATCTGGTCATTCATGGCTTTCACAATCTGATCCCTACCTTCCTCTTTGACCACACAGCTTCTTTCCCTCTTCACCAGTCTTCAGCTCTAGCCAGTGGTGTGCTGTAAATTTTAACAACCCACTCTCTGAAGAAGAAAAGAAAAAGCCCTGATTTGTGGCATTTGCCAATTTTCATGGCATAAATCTTCCCACTGCGACCAGTTTCAGGAAGGACTATGTTTAACAACCAGCTGTCAAAGTTCCTGGAAATTTGACAATCTGTTCTAGCAAGCATGCACACCATCGGCTCCAGCACACCGCTGGTTCTAGCCAGACTGGAGTGAGAAAGCTCATTGCCTAGATCTGTCACACATACTTCTGTCTCAGAAGGAGCCTTTGCTGCTTCACTTTCCACTTCCCATGACATCGTCTGTCATGCAGCCCCGGGGAGACATTCGTTATCTGCTCCTTCTTGTGGCAGGTTGTGTCCCCCTCTGGGAAGCTGACCAGTCCCGCTTGTCCGTCACAGACCTCCTAAGCACTTGTCTCTTTCCCTCTCTAATACACTGATATACTGATTTCTCTCTGTGCTCAGTGGCTGCTCAGTTTCACCTTTAACTTTTGAGCTTCCTGAGGGAGGGGTCTGGTTTGTAAACCTGTAGGTCCCGCTATCTCACACGTAACTGGACTCATAAGCTTTGCTGCTGCTGCTTTTTGACTTTTTATTAAGGGTTACATTTGATTGTGGAAACTCAAATATTGAGCCCTGTGGCTCTAGTCCTCGTTACATATAAAATAGCTGTCCACTTCCCATCCTGCCTGTTCTCCACTCCCCACCCTCACCAAACTGGAACTACTTGATCAACTGTGATATCTAGGATTGCTTCACAATCATCAGTCTGCTTGTAATGCATATTTTAATCAAGCTGACTATGCTTTTCCCACTGTTTCTTTAGGTGCTACAAGATGGGCGCTTGGTGAACAAGAATGGACCATCCGAGCCTATCCTAACAGCGTCACTCTTTGGGAGATGGTACACTAAGGACTCACCTTCCATCCCAGGCGGGACCAGCAATTCAGCAACAACACACCTGGCTCACACCTACTTTATTGATGATGGTAGCTTTGCAGATAACATGATGGGATAGGACGTCTCTTTATTGCATTCATTTTTGCAGCATATACTCTGCTAAATGTGTTTATCAGGTTCCCAAGTTTACTAAGAAACTTTGAAGGGCTATCTCAATAGTATAGACCAATGATTTCTAAGTGTGTATTTTTCTCAGCAAGGATTATTTTTAAGTATTATGGTGATTTCACCCCTTTTTTGGCTACTCTGAAATGTTGCAGTGCAGTATAACGGAAAGAGCATGGATGTTTGGGTCAGACAAATGAGACTCAAATCCCAGCTCCAGCCTTATTGGCTGTGTGGTCTTGTGTGTGCTTGTGTGTGTGAGAGGGAGCAGAGTGAGGAGCTCCAGGGCCATTGTAAACATAACCATGGCCTTTGAAGAGACCAGTAATGATGGGATTGAGAGGGTTATGACATTAAAGACAGTTTGAACTCATCTAGTTTTCTGTGCTAATGATTAGGGGGAAATTTGCTTTCCAATCAGGTGGTAATATTGAAGTTTATCTTAATAATGACAGTTGTTTTGAGATGTTCTAGAAGAAATGACAGCTAGACTAGGTTCATATCAAAGGTGACCATCCAGAGTATTCATAGCCCCAAAAAGTCCTACCTGAAGACTGTGGTATAATTTAACAGGCACAAATCCCATAACACAAAAACCGTGGCTGTTAATAACACTATTTTCAACACTGGTAGTCTACTTTTTTCAAAATACATATATCTCAGGCTACTTGAAATGTAAGAGCATATTTGTTACTGATCATTTATTGCAAATATTCTTGAAATTAAAGAAATGACTTTGAATTTCCAGATTTTTTTCAAATTTTATATCTCTAAAGTGATTTTGTCTAATATTTTTACATTAAAAAATCACAATTGAGGCATTTATGTTTTTGTTTCTGTGTATTGTTGTATATCTACTCCTTATGGATTCAATTAGAATATTCCATTAAAACGCAGTAGGAAGTTAAAATGACTTTTATAGTCAAGTGGTTACTAGTAGGAGAAGGGAAATAGAAGTTAAGGCACGTTTTGTGTTTGATTTTGAGAATGGCTTATATGGTCCTTGTGTTCAAAATTGGGACCTCAGAGATGGTCATTTTAAAGTGGTGGTGAATATACATATATACAAATAGTTTAAATCACATAATCATCACAATCATCTGTTCTTTTAACTTTTCGTAAAGTATAGAACACTTCAGATTTGCCAGGTTTTGCTTGAGGAAGTTATGCATTATGCAATGGTTTTGCTGTGTGTATGGTGACACATCATCTTGGGCAATGATATTTCACTTCCAGAAGTTTCAGTGTTGCCTGGGAGTCAACAGCTGATTCTAAACCCAGCAGTTGGAGAAAGAGTCAAGCAAAGGTCTCCGCACAGATTCCAAAGGACAGACAGCTCTTCTGCTGATTCACATTTAGAGCTGTTCACTGTGCTTCAACTCACTAAAAACAAAAAAGAAAATACACCAAGCTCCAAGGAAGAGAGTTCTTGACTCAATTGTGAAGTTGCTTGCATTACAGCATTTTAGCTCCAACCTCCTCAGCCGTTTATGCGCACACTCATTTTATTGTACCAAAGGACTCAAGTGTAGCTTGGTTTGGCCTTGATTTAGGGAAGTGCACCTGAGGGCGTAGCTCTTTGGTTTCTAAAGAGTCTAATGACAGAGTCCGATTTCTTTGATAATCATCTTTCCAGCTCACCTTAAAATTTCGTGATGGTTCTTGAGTCCCTGTGGTTCTGCAGGGAGTAAACAAGCCTCTGGTTTTCACGTATTCAACTTTCCCCAGGCCTTTGTTCCTGACATGCCTTATTATGACTTCCCCTGTATTATGAACCCATACCCTCCACCTGCCTCAGCGTCCTCTCGGCTTACCCTCCACCCTTTGTCCTTCCGTGTAATAGCAGGCATTGATTTCATGCTGTGTTTCATGCTCTGGGTCCTGGGACATTGGTCTATGCATTCGCATTGCTCTCCTGGCCACTCTGTGACGTTGCCCCTGTGGTATGACTTATTCCAGTAATTTCTGTGATACACTCACAGCCTACTCCACAATTATCACGGTCCCTACTTTCTACTTTGTATTCCTTCTTTGCATTCTGATCCATTCTCATGGCTTCAGCTCGTTCCAAAAGTGATTTCCATGGCATTCTTTCTGTTTTGACCTCTTTCTTCAATTCCATTCACATTTCTAACTCCATTCTGATCATCTGTACTAGGTATTCCACAGAGGATAGTGTCTAAAAGAAATCTGAGGGCAGATGCCTGTTCAGGTAAATACGGTCATAACACACACACTCATCCACACACATAGATACTTCTAATAAAGGCATTGTTGAAAAGATATCTGAATGTAGAAACAGTAACAACTGTGAAGAGGATTCCTTGAGACCTGAAGTATTTGGAGTGGGAAAGAAGATATTTCAACAATCTCTCAGAGAATGTCCAGGCCACGTGAAGATAAGTCAAAGGAGAAAAATAATGGGGATGAACTGAGTGATTTTAGTTTCCATGTCTTGAGGAATCTTGTGACATCTTACTTAGGGAAATATGGATTGGACACCCCAGTGATAGCTTCCGTCAGTTATAAGAGCTATGAGCCCTTGGTCCCCTGCTCCTTTTATGCACTTTTCATTTTTTATCTCAGAAGCTAATTTTTTTATACTGTATGTTTCATTTATTCCTTTGAACTTGAATTTCAGTCCATTAGCTGGAGATTCAGTATTTCTTATGCTAACTCATTTTATATTATAATGCTAGTCTTTGATATTATAATTAATAATGAAAACATTTTAGGTGATTGCCAATTATAAATCTGTCATACATGTTGTTTGAAGATAAAGTCTCTGAGTCATTGATTTTTTTAACCCTTTATGAACAAAAAGAAAAGAGGCAAAAAAGGAGGGCAATGCTCTCTCTCTCTCTTTTTTTTTTGTGAGGAAGATCAGCTCTGAGCTAACATCTGCCAATCTTCCTCTTTTTGCTGAGGAAGACCAGCTCTGAGCTAACATCTATTGCCAATCCTCCTCCTTTTTTTTTTTTCCCCCAAAGCCCCAGTAGATAGTTGTATGTCATAGTTGCACATCCTTCTAGCTGCTGTATGTGGGACGCGGCCTCAGCATGGCCTGAGAAGTGGTGCGTCGGTGCGCGCCCGGGATCCGAACCTGGGCCGCCAGTAGCGGAGCGCACACACTTAACCGCTAAGCCACGGGGCCGGCCCCGCTTTATATGGGACGCCACCACAGCATGGCTTGACAGGCGGTGTGTCGGTGCGCGCCCAGGATCTGAGCCTGCGAACCCCCCGGGCCTCCCCAGCGGAGCGCGAGAACTTAACCGCTACACCACCAGGCTGGCCCCCAGTGCTCTTTTTTTTACGATAAAGAAAAATGGTGGTTTTTATATCTTTTAGAGTTAGGAGTGCAAATTTGAATACAGTTAGCTAAGATGACTAATGAGCTGAAAAGTCTTTATAATTCAAAAGCAGACATAACAGACATAGGAAATATTTGAAGTCTAGGAGGACAAAATGGGGATTTTCATAAACAATTTTATAAGGACACTCACATGGCTACCCATTACGAGACAGGAATTGACTTCAGTGCTTCCGGCATCTCACCTCACGTGAACCGTATTTCAGGTGGCTTTGTTGTTTGGCTTCGTCTCCTGTTCACCTGCATTTGGCCTGCCCTTCTCTTGTCTATAATTAGGCGGTCTACTAGATCCCCTTCTAGGTTATAGATAAGGTTCTATTTGTAAAACCGAATCAGAAAACCCAGAGTTAAAAAAAAGTCTCAGACCTAATAAAAATATAGGAATTGATAGATTTTAAAGAAAAGAATGTGAGGCCTAAAATATTTTATATCTATAAGGCTTTGCATCCATTATAAATTCTTTCAACCCTCATGGCATTGGTAAGTACTAGTAACTTCATTTTTCAGATGAGGACATTGAAGTTCAGGAGCTGGATTAGTTTCCCAATCTTGATATGACTAATAAGTAGAGAACTACTCATTAACTACTTGTTAACAATTAACTTGTTATTTGACCCCAGTCCAACTGACTCAGTGACCTGGCACTTATCCAAGGCACAGTCCTACTCACAGACCAGTGCAAAATAGCTACCTCTGTGATCCTGTGGAACACCTTACACTTCATGCTATAAAAACCATCACATTTGACATATTTGCCACTAAAATGAGCTTCTCAAGGACAGAAATCATGCTTATTCATTTTTGATGTATTTCTAATGTACAGCACAGTGCCTGGAACAAGATGCTGAATGAACTGAAAAAATTACTAAGAACAGAGAAAACGGGTACCCAGAATGGGTGTCTGGTCTGTGTTTGGGACATGATGGTTCTATAGTTGCTACTGAACAAAATGAAAATCTTTCATTGACCAGATCACACCTCCAATATGACCATATATGAATTCAAATTTTAGTATCTCAGCGATGTGTAGAACATCAGTGAATTAATGAGAACACTGATTGGAAGATGACACAAAAGCAATTGTTTATAATTGACTCCTGCTGGGAGACTCTAATATAAATAGACTCTTGACTACGTGAAAATAGAAGTAGGAAGCGTGTAGTAGGAGGGCAGGTGTGTACCTTCCCGTCAAGCCCTAACTCATGCCCCATGGCTAGGAACCTCATCATCAGTTAAACTTCCCACTGATTTGAAAGGAATCCAAATGTATTGGGCAAGATGATGAGGTGATAGTATAAGAAGTTCAGTGGAAGGGTAAAAGGTCTAAGAAGGAATGAAAAAGGCATAAGTGGAATCAGGGAGCCTGAAGGTCTTCAGAAATGCAAGTTGTCTGTCTTCATTACAATTTTAGGCCTTGATTCTCCCAGAAAGAGAAGACCAAAGTGATCAAGGAAATCAGAATTATATCCAGAGACTTTTATAACCTCCCGTAGCGAATGCCTCTTGTTTCTCTCTGCCACACCTCCTGTTTCCTCTCTTTATTAATGGCAACTCGTGTAGTTTGGGTTGGGGATCAGCCCTTTTAGCTCCACAATGTGTGGTGTATGCCCAGGCCTGGCCAGTCACAGACTAGACCCTCGGGGCCAGAGAAGTATGCAGGGCAGAGCACATGTTTGAAGACAAGCAGATGAGAATGCTCCCTAGGACTTTTGATAGAACAATGGGAAAAGAAGCACTTTCTTCTGTGATCAGAGGCACAAGGACCGTGTAAGTCCAGAGCCCCCCAGGAGCCGTCTTCACTGCAAATTGAAAAGAGCATTTCCAAGGATGAGGACAAAGGAGAGCTGAGCCAGAGAACTCTGAAGACATCATTTAAACACCTGGGTCCTGCACTTCCTCATTTTGGTTACTCTTATCTGATTCCACATAGTGAGTAGCACGAAACCTCTAAATGCAAAGGCCCCGTGTGCTTCCTTCCTTCAGGGGAAACTTTCAAGGTTATTACGCCCAAGACTTCTGCCAGTCTTGGGTATAAACCTCAAAAAAAGAGTGGGCAGCAGTAGTTCCATGGAAGACAACAGATGGCTTTTGTCATGTGGAAGAAAAGAGAGGCGGGAAGCCACAGTGGGCTTAAAGAAAGCCTGCCTGAAATTTAGAAATATCGAAGCCCTGTGGAGTATCCTTATGAAACCTCTGTTTATTAAAAAACAAGTGCATATTCCAAGTTATTTTAAACTTTATTGTGAAGATGTTTCTGAAACACAGACATGTGTAAAGGATTACATGCCAATCACCTAGGTGCTCACTGCCCAGTTTATGCAATAAAATGTTACGAATGGAGCCGTATCTCTTGCATTCCCCTAGGATCACATTCTCCTCCTTTCCCTGTTTTTTTCCTCAGAGAAAATCACTATCCTAAGACTTTTCTAGGTCCTTCCCATGACTTCTTGGTGGTTTATTACATATGTACATATCCCTACTTAGTACTATTTTGTATCTTTTTGAACTGTGTATAGACAGTATCAAATTATACATTTCATTCTGCATATTTCTTATTTTTATATGAGAAATTGTGACATTAATCCATGTAAATAAGCATTGCTCTATTTCTTGCATTTTCACTGCTGTGTGGTGTAGTTATATGAATGTGCCAGTTATGAAACTATTGTCTCTCAGCTCCAAACCCTTCTGTAGTCGTCTTTGTGATGCTGAGGCTGGCACTAGGCAAACGTAGTTCTCCTTTGCCATCTGGCTCCCTGTTATGTTCTGCCAATAGGGGGCGCTAGAGGGACACCGAAGATTGAAAGAGAGAAGGGACTTTCTGTTGCTCGCCTATCAGTGTGGTCCCATCCACAGCTGCAGTACCTGGCAGCAGTAGTTTGTTCCAGTAGTGGTTGGTTCTAGTTTTTGATTTTTTTTCTATACTCTGAGAACCAGTGTCATTGCCTTCCTTCAAATGCACCAGCCAGCGTCTCCTCAAGAGATTTGAGTCCCAGCTATGCGGGCGCCCTCTTCTGAGGATCTGGCTCATAGGCACCAGCTGGAGAGCACCCCCCCCCTCAGAGGTCTGAGCCTCAGCTCCACAGGGTCCTCTGGAAAGCTTCTAGCTCCTAACGCTCTCCTCCTCCCTTTGTTCACAAGCACTAGGGGCAGGAGCTGCTTCTCTGCAGTTGCTGTCTCTGTGTTACCCCACTGTTTCTTTTTGTCTTTCATTCATCAGATGCCCATTTAACCAAATCCTTATGTTAAATTCTCCTAAAATGACTGGTGTGGATTCTGTTTTCCTCATTGCATCTTGCTTAATACAACAGATAAAACAATATTCATGTGTCCATTTTCCTATTGATGAATGTGCTGAGCTTGGCCAAACCTGCTGCTCTGACATCTCGGGTAAGCTTGATGATGCGGTAACAAACAAAATGTGGAAGCATTCAGCGTGGTGCAGTGGTGGTCCAGGCATGTTGTTATGGCCTCTCACCCAGCCATCAGCACCAAAGCCGCAAGCCCGTTATCTGTCTTCCTCTGATCTGCCATGTTCTTCACTCCATCAGGGCTGCTGAAACCATGAACTTCAGACACCTGTGTGAGAACACAGGCTTTGTGGCTACTTGCATCCTTGATCTTGAACTCATACTTCGTGGTGCTCATGCGATTTCTCAATAACAAGCTGAACCAAGAAGTAACATTAGCTGACCCGAGTCATCATTTGCCACAGTATTTGTCCCTGGACCTCTTTTTGTGGTTTAGCCCAGCTCAATGGATACTGAGGTTTTCTACTTTTTGGTTATCTATTTATAATAAATTACGGTTACTGTTACTTCTTCTTATAGATAAATCTTCTCTGAACATTCTTGGACATGTCTCCTTATGCAAATTAAGAAGTCAGATGACTTTTTGGATGCCCATCATAGGTCAGGAAGTTCCTGTGCTGGATGCTGAAGATGAATTAAAATAAAAGTTCTGTTTCTTAAGGATCTCAGTCTGGAAGAGGAGAGAAAGTATCACCATCATCATCATCACTCATCATCATAGTAATCAATCACAGAGCACTTAGAACCTGCCTCACACTGTGTTATGCATTTTCAAGCATCTCATTTAATATATATAATAAAAGTCACAGAATATGATAAAGTTTCACTCAATATAAGGACCAGGAATAGATGAATTTTATCTTGGAAGACGAGAAGGAGTCAGAGACCAGCTGGGTAAGTTAATCAGGGCGTTCTAGTTAGAGTTAGCCGTGCAGACAAAGACAAGGAGGAGAAGTGTGCTGCAAGCAGAGTCCAATCAACCGGGGCAGGGAGAGGATGAAAGGAGGGAGGGTAAGGAGAGACAGTGAAAAAAATGAGGCAGGAGAGATAGGCAAGGGCCAGGTCACCGCAGCACAAGTGAAGTCTGGACTTCATCCTGAAGCTAAGAGAAAGACTCATGGAGGATTTCAGAGTCGAGGATCATGACGGAACGAAGAGTTAAAAAAAAAATAGGACATCATTGAAAGATTCTGAGCAGAGGAGAGACACAATTAGTTTCACACTTTAATAGGATCACTCTGACTGCTGGTGTGCAAAAGTAGAAGTAGTGGTGCAGAAACCAGGCAGGAGGGTATTGGAATAATCCAGGCCAGAGCTGTGAGTGGTTTGGACCTGAGTTGCAGTAGCAAAAGACCACCTGATTGAACAGGTGTAGAGTGAGAGAGGAAGGCAGAAGTAAGGGTAACTCCAAGAGTTTTGGCTTGAACAACTGGAAGATTAAAGAAGCCATTAACTGAGATCTGAAAGACTGCAGTGGTGTCGGGAGGGGAAGGGAAAAAAAGGGTTTATTTTTGTTTATGTTGATTTGATATACCTTTACATATCCAAGTGGAGATTTTACTAGACTCTTGTTGGGCACAGGAGTCTGGAGTTCAGGGGAGAGATCTGAGCTGAAGATATATATCTGTGAGTCATGAAACCACCTACGGAGTGAGTGTAGGTAGGAACAAATTTCCAAGGATTGGGCTCCGGGGCACATCAGTGTTAAGAGGTCAGGGATGATGAGAAGGAACCAGAAAAAAAAAAAGAAAGTCCA